>NW_020837961.1:22465192-22763031 GCF_003676395.1 Aethalodelphis obliquidens
TGTGTGTGTGTGTGTGTGTGTGTGTGTGTGTGTGTGTGTGTGTGTGTTCAAATCGCTAAGGAACAGCCACTGATGTTTTAAAGACAAGTACAAAAGTTTTCTAAAAGAAAAACATTACAAAAGACTATTGATTGGCAAGTTGTAGGTGACTTCAGCTGCTCTTGAATTACTGAAAATAAGCAATGCTCCATTTGCTCTTTACCTAAAATAAATGAAGTGCTTCCGATTCATGAATGCTGCAATAAAAGGTCAAAATCTTTTATTCCCATCTCAGGAGCAATGTCTCTAAAAGACACTGTGCCCTATGCCTTTGCTAAGCAAAACAGCTAAAGGAATAGCAATTTTTAATTATAGGATACAAGGCTTTTCTAAAGACCTTATTATGACTTTGGGACATTAAAAAGCCAGTTCACTAACAAGACACAAAAGCAGGAGAGACATGAGTGAAAATGTCAATTAAAATGTTACATAGGAATTCATTTAACAGTACACAAATGAAAGAAAATGAGTTGTATGTCTTTTTCAGAAAAATTTAATACCTTAATTTTGTTTGCTTTCCTTATTTGTGTTTTATTTGTTTAAATACATGAATGTGCACTTCTTTTTGTTACACTTACAGAAATTGCTACTGGAATGGCCTGTGGTTTGGGTAAAGTAATACAAGATTTAAGTGTGAAATTCTGATTACAGTTATAGATTAGGTATTTCACAGAGAAAGAAAGATAAAATGTTTTTAAACTCATTGGGTCACCGCTGGTGACTGTGAATTTCAGGATGATATAACAGGTAAGGAAAAGTATTCTGCAGGATAGAGTCCACCACTGAATTTTTTTATGGTACTTGCAAATATTTCTATTTACAGAAGTATTAACACTCATCTAGAAAATTCCAAAAAGCATTTTAATTAAAAATATCTACTCATAGATATTTAGTATTAATATTTTGGTGGATTTGATTGCAATATTCAGTGGTTAAGAGCATGGAATCTAGAGCCAGTTCAAATTACTACTCTGGCATTTATAAGCCTTGAGACTTTGGGCAAGTACCTTAACTGCTTTTTGACTCAGTTTCCATATCAATAAAATGGGCATAATAGAGATAATTCATGAAGTCATTGAGACAATTAAATGAGGTAATACACCTAAAAAGCTTAGGAAAAATTCCTCATATATAGTAAAAGTGTAATATATAATAGCTTTTTTATTGTTAAAGTTTTCCCTTTCATATGTTTCCTTTTATATATTGATTTATTATGTTTGAGGGCATCACTAACTTTAAAAAAAGATTCATGAAACTTTTGGAAATTTTGGAAAATATGGACAAAAATTTAAAAATAAAACTATACTTGTTATTACATTATCAGTCATAACCACTGTTAATATCTGGGTATACAGTCAAAAACCATCTCTGCTCATGATAGATCCCAAATACTCCAGTGAGATTTAAAAACTTATAGAATACATAGAAATAAATTTAACAACAGTAGTGGAAGACTTGTGCACTAAAAATTATAAATATTGCTGAGGGAATTTCTAAATGATTGGAAAGATGTTCCATCTATGTTAATTGAAATACTCATTAGTCATAAGATGACAATTGTCCCCAAATTGCCCTATAGATTCAAGATAATATCTATTAAAATTCCAGTAGGTCTTTTTTTTTTTGGCAGAAATTGATGAGATGAAACTAACACAATGTTGTAAATCAACTCTATTTCAATTAAAAAATCATAGGATTGTATGCTTTAAACAGGTGAATTATGTGATATGTAATATATGCCTCAGTAAAGTTACATTGAAAAATATTCTAATTGATTCCATCCTCAGCAATGTATCTCTGTGTCTCAAAAACAGTGCATGGTCTACATATTACATACAAAGAAGCATCATTGGAGCTCATTAAAATTATTTATTTCTAAGTCACCCACTAGAAGTTCTATAGGTAAGACACAGAAATCTACATTTTTAGCAAGGTCCCATATAATTAGTATTTAATAAATTCTTAATCACACTATATCAGAGAATTACTGTGCTAAAAGTAATGTAACAAATGGCATCACTGGCCAGAACAAAGCAAAAATCTAAACAGCAGATGGTCAGTGAAACAAAAGGATTAGTTTATGAATGTGAAGGCAGGCCAGGGTGAATAATCAAGAAGGTAGAACTCCTTGAGGATATATGGTTTGAGGTGAGATCTGAAATATGAATAGGACAGAATAAGGAGAATAGAGCATTTCAGGCCCACCAACAGTTGGAACATGATAATTAGTTATGTTTTAGAAAAGATCTATACAGCTTTTGGCTGCAGAGGGTATAACCTGCCCTGGGCCCACAGCTGTATCCTGTAAATAAAGAGCTAGTTTGTTGCTGAGGAGAGATGCATTCTGATGGAGGGTGGGGTACCATCAGGACCTGTAGGAATATTAAGATTACATGAAAGTTCTAACAATAATAAAGCCACATGGATATCAAGATGACAGATACACCTAGATTTTAATTGTTTTAATCATTCACATCATTTTCCAAAAATTTCTGAAGGTATGATATACATACCATATAATTCACCCATTTTAAGTGTGCAATTCAATAATTTTTTAATAGATCTACCAAGTTGTGCAACCATCATTATAATCTAATTTTAGAATATTTTCATCACACCAGTAATATGTGTGTGCTTATTATTTTGTATCATCACACATTTAGGAGTATGACTTCTTTCACTTAGAATAATGTTTATGAGATTCATTCATGTCGTATCACATAACAGTACTTCATTTTTTTTTATTGCTAAATAGTATCCATTGTATGAATATACCACATTTTCTTTATTCACCAGTTGAGGAACATCTGCACTGTTTCCACTTTTTGGCTGTTGTGAACAATGATGCTATGAACATTTACATGCACTTTTTTAAACATGGATATATGCTTTCATTCACCCAGGATAGATATCTAGGTATGAAATTGCTGAAATATATGGTAAATTTATGTTTAACTTTATTGAAAAAAACCTGCCAAACTGTTTTTAAATTAGTCATATCATTTTACATTTTCACCAGGAATGTAGGTTTTCTAACTCCCCACATCCTTGTCAACATTATTTGTTGTCTTTTTTTTTTTTTGTCTTTTTGATTATAGCCATTCTAGTGGGTATGAAATGGTACTCACTATGGTTTTAATTTGCATTTCTCTACTGATTAATGATGTTAAGAATCTTTTCATGTGCTGTTGGCCATTCAGATATTTTCTTTGGTGGAATGTCTATCCAAATATTTTGTCTATTTTTAGTTGGGCTGTTTTGTAAAATTATTATTGAAGTATAAGAATTATTTGTATTTTCTGAATACACATCCTTTATCAGATATATGATTTATAAACATTTTCTCCCCACCTCTGGCTTGTCTTTTCATTTTCATAATGGTGTCTTTTGAAATACAAAAGTTTGGGAACTTGATGAGGTCCAATTTATTATTCTTTACTTTCATGGATCATGCTTTTGGTATCATACCCAAGAAACCTTTGCCTAACCCAAGTTATCAAGATTTTCTCCTATATTTTCTTCTAAAAGATTTTTTTCAGCTCTTACATTTATGACCCTGATCCATTTTGAGTAAATTTCTGTGTATGGTGTGAGGTAAGGGTCTAATTCCATCTTTTTCATGTATATCCAATTGTGCCAGCATAATGTGTTGAAAAGATTATCCTTTTCCCCAATGAATTGCCTTAGCACCTCTGTGGAATATCAGTTTAACCACAAACAGAAGGGTTTATTCTGAGACTCTTAATTCTGTTCCATTTTTCTACAGTCTGTTCTTATGCCAGTACCACATTATCTTGATATCTGTATCTTTATAGTAAATTTTCAAATTAGGAATAAACTTCCTTCAATTTAGTTTTTTTAATTGTTTGGCTATTCAGGATCTTTTCACTTACTTATCATTGACATTTAGTTATTAAACAGATAAGTGCTTTTAAAGTTTCATTTATCTGTCAGTTTTTTAAGTCATCAGAGTGCTGTGTTGTTCACATACCAGCAAAGATGAGAAAAAGCAAACTTTATTTTTGAGGCACAGTGATAGACTGGCAACTATAGGGGTATGGCAATGTACATGAAGGACCATATGTGAGCATGATATATTTTATTGTGTAAAATCGTGTATATTTAGTACCATGTCATTGAGAAAACAGTAAAAAAATACTTCTGGTAAACACACGGATACGAAATGCTATGGCAGAGGTAATCTCAATTCAGTCATTTTCTTGTTGCTTCCTAATCTTTCTCATAGCATAAAGATGTTTTCCATATATTGTAGATGATAACATTACAAAAGACGGGCATACATCATTTTATTGCACTTTGCTTTATTCCTCTTCACAGATATTGTGGGGTTTTTTTTTTTTGACAAATTGAAGGTTTGTGGAAATCTGCATCAAATAAGTCTATTGGTTGCCATTTTTCCAACAGTATTTGCTCACTTCGTGTTTCTGTGTCACATTATGGCAATTCTTGCAATATTTTAAAACTTTTTCATTATTATTATATTTGTTGCAGTGATCTGTGATCAATGACCTTTGATGTTACCATTATAATTGTTTTGTATTTTTTAATTAAGGAAGGTACATTTTTTAGGCATAACGCTATTGCACAGTTAATATACTACACTATAGCATAAATATAACTTTTATATGCACTGTGAACCCCAAAACTTTGCGTTCATTTTATTGTAACATTCACTTTATTGCCATATCTGGAACCAAACCCACAATATCTCCAAGGTCTGCCTCTACTGTCATTGTTTTGGGGCACCACAAACCATGCCCATGTAAGATGGCGAACTTAATAAGTGTTGTATGTGTTCTGACTGCTCCACTGAAGGACCATTTCCCCATCTCTCTCTCTCTCTCTCTCTCTCTCTCTCTCTCTCTCTCTCTCCTTGGGCCTCCCTATTCCCTGAGACACAACAACATTGAAGTTAGGCCATTAACCAAATGGCCCCAACGGTTCAATTGAAAAGAAGAGTCACACATTTCTCACTTTAAAACAAAAGCTAGAAATGATTAAGCTTAGTGAGGAAGGCATGTTAAAAGTTGAGATAGGGGCTTCCCTGGTGGTGCAGTGGTTGAGAGTCCGCCTGCCGATGCAGGGGACGAGGGTTCGTGGCCCGGTCCAGGACGATCCCACATGCCGCAGAGCAATTAAGCCTGTGCGCCACAACTACTGAAGCCCACGCGCCTAGAGCCTGTGCTCAAAAACAAGAGAAGCCACTGCAGTGAGAAGTCAGTTCACCGCAACAAAGACAGCCCCCGCTTGCCTGTGCACAGCAACGAAGACCCAACGCAGCCATAAATAAATAAATTAATTAAATTAAATAAAAGTTAAAAGTAATAAAAACAAGTTGCATGGAAGTGATTCTATATTTGAAGAATTCTATATTTTTCTGGCCCAACCTGCATGTTCCTTGTTTTTCATCCCAGATGTTTACTTGGTAGCTGAACATGTTTTGAAGTTTTCCTCAAAGCACAGCTGGTCCAAGCAGCCCTGGCATTATATATGAATTCATTAGAAAGGCAGAATCTGCATTTTAACAAGATCCCTATAGAACTATCAGAGAAGAGTGAGACACTTGGGGTTCTCCAAGGGCCATAGCCTTCTACCAGCAGTGACATCATCTAGGAACTTGTTAGCAATGCACATCCTTAGCCCTACCACAGAAGTACTGAATCAGGAACTCTGGGGTGGGGCCCAGGAACCTGTGTGTTAACAGGCCTTCTGGTTTCTGCTAAAGCTCACCAACGTTTGAGAACCGCCTGCCATCCAGGCAGATTGCCGGTAATCAGTGCAGGGGCTGTGAATACACGGTGCAGTCAGAGGCCAGTGCCACGGCAGTCGGAGGGTTGAGGAGGCTGGAGGTCTTGCCAGTTGCAATTAATTAGCTGTGTGATCTCGGGGCAGGAACTTGGCTAATTACCCGGATCTAGTTTCCTTAGTCTCAAAGAGAAAAGTGTCTAAGTTCCTTGGAGTAAAAGTCCTCAAAATGTGGTTTGTAGGGGTCCAGGTTGTTTATTGAAGGCCCAGTAGGCAGTTAGTTATTATGGAGATAAATATAACAGCATATATAATAGACAAAAATGTATTTTGCTTAAATGTAAGATATGAATGCCACAGAACTGTGATTTTGAACAATGATTTGGAAATGTAAGAGATGAATGCTACAGAGCCATGATTCAACATCACTGCACATGTGCTCTGAGGTCTGGGCTGAACAAAACTGATCAGTTCATCTCAGTTAACTTTTAGTTAACAAGGTATAGCTATTTTCTCTAATGTGTTTTCACAGCATTTACTTCTTACCATTTACATTTGTTAGTCTCCCATCTTCGTTGCAATTACACTATATTATAATCACAATTTATAAAAATGGTAAAAAAAAATATTAAAGGATAATCATAAAAACAAGTTGCAAAATTTAGAGTTAGGGAAACTTTTAAAGATCATTGAATCCAACTTTTCCACTTTATAGAAGCTGAGGTCCAGAAGATGTGTACAGTGTAACTAAGGCTACCCAAGTAAGCCAGTTTCATTTGATTCCAAATCCAGACTTCTTTGTATTCTCTACAGTAGAGTTGTGCTTTGTATTGTAGGCTCTTGTTCACTGTCTGGATGCTAATCTCCTTGGAATGAGAGTCCACACCTAAATGTAGACTCAATCCAGCACTGAGACATGCTAACTAGGCTTTCTCCCTAAGAAACAACTGGTGCGTGCCAAGCCCAGCTAAGGAATCTGGAGGTAGAGTTTTCTATTCCTCATTGTGTATTTGTAGCCATATGCATTTCTGATATGACTTTACACATCTGAAGAGTGCAAACTCACATTTTTCTTTATGTAATCTAATTACAATATTCCCCATTCATTGGTAGAGTCAACTGTCCAATAATTAACCTAGGCATCTGCTATATAATCTGCTCACTATTATGGGCAAATTATGGTTGCTCACTATTTCATTATTAAAAATAAGATTAAGTGGAATAAATAAGTCAGCTTATCAAAGCTCCAGGAAGCGAGATAACATGAAAGCTATATTTCAGTAGTTGATAGAAGATATTTATCTTTCAGTTTGAATCTTTTAATTTTTAAGTTTAAAGTAGGTACTTATAGTGAGTGATGAGGCAAAAGGACGATGGGAAGGTTTGACTGTCATAACAGATCTTCAATGCTTGAGCAGAGCCTTTGTTAAACATCTGTTAAAAACAACCATCGATGGAGCAAAATATGATACATTTTCTGTCTGTGCTTCATTTTACTCTAGATCTATAATAAAGTCAAGTGGAATGTTGAACATCAAGATACAATTCTATCATGACAATAAAAGAAGACTTGGGAGATTTAATTTTCTGCATGGATTTAGATTTTCAACACAAACTATCTAATTTCTTAGCCTTCCATTGTGAAGATGCAGGCAGTGAAATAATCTGCTTGACTTTCTCCTGGCACATCTCTCTAAAGCCCAAATCTAAGGATGCTAAGCCCTTTCCTTTCAATGTCTTCCTACCCTAGTCTCTGGAATCAGTATAATTCCTATTTGGGAACTACTACAGCATTTCTATATTAGATCATTAGCCTAAAATCAAGGTAAACTTTCCTTAGCCATTCATTAGAATATAAAGTTTGAAAACAGGGAATTTTTCTGTCTTGCTTAACCCTGTGTGTATTCTGCCCTAATTTTTGCCACATAGTGTGTGCTCTATAAATATGTACTGAAAGAGGGAAAGTTAAAGAACAAGTAAATGAATGAACTAGTGGCTTCTCTGGTGTCCTTGTTGAGCTCTAAGCACCACGCCCTTCTTGTAACTGAATTCAAATTAGTGAATCGATATTGCCTGATATTTCTGAGGTTTTGCCTTGCTTGGCAGTGGTCCCAGGAATATGAGCAATGCTCCTGAACTATGGTCCCATGGTTGAGTTCTTCCCCCAACTGCGTCCTCATCTCCCTTGTGCCAAACAAATTTTGATTTCCCACCTACTGCTTCTTTCAGACTTCATGACACCATGCTCCACGCATCTACTAGGAGAGTCACACATGAATTTTTTCTGTGCATCCCTAACCCAGACCTTCTTTCTGCTTCCCCAATCACCATATTTTTCTCATGATCGTTTTTTGGTAGTGGAAAAAAGAAAGAGTTGTCAAGCTGGTGTGTGATTATGAACAATTTTGTGCTGGAGTATTTGAAAAGCCGGCGTGTTTTTCTTAAAGCAATACCTACACCTCACTGAATGTTACAAATGATTAGTAGTTTGGTGTTCATCTTTCTGCTTTTTCTGTTCTATAAATATCATAAAAGGCAGAAAGAAGAATGATGATGACCAATTTGTAGTTAGGAAAGCTCAACCAAGGGTCAGGTGTGGATGGTATAAGAAAAGGGTTACTCTCAGCCGATCTGTTGCAACCCTATATTTATTATCTCCAGACACGCTCTGAGTCATGGTCAAACTTGAATGAAATGTACTGATTAGTGATGAATATAGTACTGAGCTAGGGTCCAAGACAGACCAGGGGCAACTAGTGCCAGCTTATCAGCACTGGTTATAAAAAACATACAGGGACTTCCCAGGTGGTGCAGTGGTTAAAAATCCGCCTGCCAATGCAGGGGACCCGGGTTCGAGCCCTGGTCTGGGAAGATCCCACGTGCCGTGGAGCAACTAAGCCCTTGCGCCACAACTATAGAGCCTGTGCTCTAGAGCCTGCAAGCCACAACCACTGAGCCCGTGTGCCACAACTACTGAAGGCTGTGTGCCTAGAGCCCACGCTCCACAACAAGAAAAGCCACCACAATGAGAAACCTGCGCACCACAACCAAGAGTAGCCCCTGCTCGCGGCAACTAGAGAAAGCCCACATGCAGCAACGAAGACCAAACACAGCCAAAAATAATTTAATTAATTAATTAATTAATTATTTTTAAAAGTTAGAGTAAGACGTGGAGAACACCTTCCTCCCCACAAATACATCAGAAATACATCTACATGTGGAACAACTTCTACAGAACACCTACTGAATGCCGGCAGAAGACATCAGACTTCCCAAAAGGCAAGAAACTCCCCATGGACCTGCAAAGGGCAAAAGAAAAAAGAAAAACCAGAGGCAAAAGGATAGGGATGGGATCTGCACCAGTGGGAGGGAGCTGTGAAGGAGGAAAGGTTTCCACACACTAGGAAGCCCCTTCGCGGGCAGAGACTGCGGGTGGTGGGGGCGGAAGCTTCGGAGCCATGGAGGAGAGCACAGCAACAGGGGTGCGGAGCAAAGCAGAGATTCCCGCACAGAGGATCGGTGCTGACCAGCACTCACCAGCCCGAGAGGCTTGTCTGCTCACCCGCCGGGGTGGGCGGGGGCTGGGAGCTGAGGCTCAGGCTTCAGAGGTCGGATTGCAGAGAGAGGACTGGGGTTGGCGGCGTGAACACAGCCTGAAGTGGCTAGTGCACCGCAGCTGGCCGGCAGGGAGTCTGGGAAAAAGTCTGGATCTGCTGAAGAGGCAAGAGACCATTGTTTCGGGGTGCGTGAGAAGAGGGGATTCCTTCCCTGTCTGCCCACAGAAGGCAGGACACCACCTAAATGAGCTCCAGAGACAGGCAGGAGCAGCAGCTATCAGTGCGGACCCGAGACGGGCATGAGACGCTAAGGCTGCTGCTGCCGCCACCAAGAAGCCTGTGTGCGAGCACACGTCACTATCCACAGTCCCCCCTCACACACGGGAACCTCTGCAGCCCACCACTGCCAGGGTCCCATGATCCAGGGACAATTTCCCCAGGAGAAGACACAGCGCGCCTCAGGCTGTTGCAACATCATGCTGGCCTCTGCCGCCGCAGGCTCTCCCTGCACTCCGTACCCGCCCCTACCCTCCACCCCCCCCCCCCGGCCTGAGTGAGCCAGAGCTCCCTAATCAGCCGCTGCTTTAACCCCGTACCCTCTGGGTGGGAACAGAAGCCTGTGGGCAACCTACACGCAGAGGCGGGGCCCAAAGCAAAGCTGAACCTGAGGAGCTGTGCGAACAAAGAAGAGAAAGGGAAATTACTCCGAGCAGCCGCAGGAGCTGCAGATTGAATCCCCACAATCAACTTGATGTACCCGGCATTTGTGGAACACCTGAATAGACAACGAATCAACCCAAAATTGAGGAGGTGGACTTTGGGAGCCACTGTAGACTTGGGGTTTGCTGTCTGCCACTGACTTGTCTCTGACTTTTACGTTTATCTTAGTATAGTTTTTAACGCTTGTTATAACTGGTGGATTTGTTTATTGTTTTGGTTCCTCTCTTCTTTTTTTATTACCTTTTTTATTTTAATAACTTAAAAAAATTTTTTATTCTAATTATTTTATTTATTAAAAAAATTTTTTTTTCTTTCTTTTTTTCTCCCAATTCTGAGCTGTGTGGCTGACAGGGTCTTGGTGCTCTAGCCTGGTGTCAGGCCTGAGCCTCTGAGGTGGGAGAGCCAAGTTGAGGACACTGGACCACAAGAGACCTCCCAGCCCCACATAATATCACTTGGCCTGAGATCTCCCAGATATAACCATCGCAACCCTAAGACCCAGCTCCACCCAACGGCCAGCAAGCTCCAGTGCTGGACACCCCATGCTAAATAACTAGCAAGACAGGAACACAACCCCACCCATTAGCAGACAGCTGCCTAAAATCATACTAAGTTCACAGACACCCCAAAACACACCACCAGATGCAGCCCTGCCCACCAGAAAGACAAGATCCAGCCCCACCCACCAGAATACAGTCAACAGTCCCCTCTACCAGGAAACCTACAAAATCCACTGACCAACCTTAGACACTGGGGGCAGACACCAAAAACGACGGGAACTATGAACCTGCAGCCTGGGAGATGGAGATCCAAAACACAGTAAGTTAAGCAAAATGGGAAGAAAGAGAAATATGCATCAGATGAAGGAGCAAGGTAAAAAGCCACCAGACCAAACAAATGAAGAGGAAAGAGGCAGTCTACCTGAAAAAGAATTCAAAGTAATGATAGTAAAGATGACCAAAACTCTTGGAAATAGAATGGAGAAAATACAAGAAATGTTTAACAAGGATCTAGAAGAACTAAAGAGCAAACAAACAATGATGAGCAACACAATAAATGAATTAAGAATTCTCTAGAAGGAATCAATAGCAGAATAACTGAGGCAGAAGAACAGATAAGTGACCTGGAAGATAAAATAGTGGAAATAACTACCACAGAGCAGAATAAAGAAAAAAGAATGAAAAGAATTAAGGACAGTCTCAGAGACCTCTGGGACAACATTAAACACACCAACATTCCAATTATAGGGGTCCCAGAAGAAGAAGAGAAAAAGAAAGGGTCTGAGAAAGTATTTGAAGAGATTATAGCTGAAAACTTCCCTAATGTGGGATAGGAAATAGTCAATCAAGTCCAGGAACCGCAAAGAGTCCCACACAGGATAAATCCAAGGAGAAACATGCCAAGACACATATTAATCAAACTATCAAAAAGAAAATATTAAAAGAAAGAAAAAATATTAAAAGCAGCAAGGGAAAAAAGAAAGAAAAAATATTAAAAGCAGCAAGGGAAAAAAGAAAGAAAAAATATTAAAAGCAGCAAGGGAAAAACAACAAATAACATACAAGGGAATCCCAATATGGTTAACAGCTGACCTTACAGCAGAACTCTACAAGCCAGAAGGGAGTGGCAGGACATATTTAAACTGATGAAAGGGAAAAACCTACAACCAAGATTACTCTACTCAGCAAGGATCTCATTCAGATTCAATGGAGAAATGAAAACCTTTACAGAAAAGAAAAGCGAAGGATACTCGGTACCAGCAAACCAGTTTTACAACAAATGCTAAATGAATTTCTCTAGGCAGGCAACACAAGAGAAGGAAAAGTCCTACAATAACAACACAAAACAATTAAGAAAATGATAATAGGAACATACATATCGATAATTACCTTAAATGTAAATGGATTAAATGCTCCAACCAAAAGACATAGACTGGCTGAATGGAAATAAAAACAAGACCCTTATATATGCTGTCTACAAGAGACCCAATACAGATGGAGGGACACATACAGACTGAAAGTGAGGGGATGGAAAAAGATATTCCATGCAAATGAAAATCAAAAGAAAGCTGGAGTAGCGATTCTCATATCAGACAAAGTAGACTTTAAAATAAACACTATTACAAGACACAAAGAAGGACACTACATAATGATCAAGGGATCAATCCAAGAAGAACATATAACAATTGTAAATATTTACACACCCAACATAGGAGCACCTCAATACATAAGGCAAATGCTAACAGCCATAAAAGGGGACATCAACAGTAACACAATCATAGTAGGGAACTTTAACACCTCACTTTCACCAATGGACAGATCATCCAAAATGAAAATAAATACGGAAACACAAGCTTTAAATGACACATTACACAAGATGGACTTAACTGATATTTATAGGACATTCCATCCAAAAACAACAGAATACTTTTCTCAAGTGCTCATGGAATATTCTCCTGGATAGATCATATCTTGGGTCACAAATCAAGCTTTAGTAAATTTAAAATTGAAATTGTATCAAGTATGTTTTCCGACCACAACACTATGAGACTAGATATCAATTACATGAAAAAAAACTGTAAAAAATAAAAACACATGGAGGCTAAACAATAAACTACTAAATAACCAAGAGATCACTGAAGAAATCAAAGAGGAAATCAAAAAATATCTAGAAACAAATGACAATGAAAACACAATGACCCAAAACATATGGGATGCAGCAAAAGCAGTTCTAAGAGGGAAGTTTATAGCAATACAATCCTACCTCAAGAAACAAGAAAAATCTCAAATAAACAACGTAAACTTAAGAGTAAAGCAATTAGAGAAAGAAGAACAAAAAACCCCCAAAGTTAGCAGAAGGAAAGAAATCATAAAGATCAGATCAGAAATAAATGAAAAAGAAATGAAGGAAACAATAGCAAAGATCAATAAAACTAAAAGCTGGATTTTTGAGAAGACAAAGAAAATTGATAAACCACTAGCCAGACTCATCAAGAAAAGAGGGAGAAGACTCAAATCAACAGAATTAGAATGAAAAAGGAGAAGTAACAACTGACCCTGCAGGAATACAGAGAATCATGAGGGATGACTACAAGCAACTATATGCCAATAAAATGGACAACTGGGCAGAAATGTACAAATTCTTAGAAAAGCACAACTTTCCAAAACTGAACCAGGAAGAAACAGAAAATATAAACAGACCAATCATAAGCACTGAAATTGAGACTGTGATTAAAAATCTTCCAACAAACAAAAGCCCAGGACCAGATGGCTTCACAGGCAAATTCTATCAAACATTTAGAGAAGAGCTAACACCTATCCTTCTCAAACTCTTACAAAATATAGCAGAGGGAGGAACACTCCCAAACTCATTCTACAAGGCCACCATCACCATGAAACCAAAAAAAAAGATGTCACAAAAAAAGAAAACTACAGACCAATATCACTGATGAACATAAATGCAAAACTCCTCAACAAAATACTAGCAAACAGAATCCAACAGCACATTAAAAGGATCATGCACCATGATCCAAAGGGGTTTATCCCAGGAATGCAAGGATTCTTCAGTATACACAAATCAATCAATGTGATACACCATATTAATAAATTGACGGATAAAAACGATACGATCATCTCAATAGATGCAGAAAAATGTTTTGACAAGATTCAACACCCATTTATGATAAAAGCTCTCCAGAAAGTAGGCATAGAGGGAACTTACCTAAGATAAAAAAGGCCATATATGACAAACGCACAGCCAACATCGTTCTTGATGGGGAAAAACTGAAACCATTTCCTCTAAAATCGGGAACAAGACAAGGATGCCCACTCTCACCACTATTATTCAACATAGTTATGGAAGTTTTAGCCACAGCCATCAGAGAAGAAAAAGAAATAAAAAGAATCCAAATTGGAAAAGAAGAAGTAAAGCTGTCACTGTGTTGCATATGACATGATACTATACATAGAGAATCCTAAAGATGCTACTAGAAAACTACTAGAGCTAATCAATGAATTTGGTAAAGTAGCAGGATACAAAATTAATGCACAGAAATCTCTTGCATTCCTATACACTAATGATGAAAAATCTGAAAGAGAAATTAAAGAAACAATTCCATTTACTATTGCAACAAAGAATCAAATATCTAGGTATAAACCTACCTAAGGAGACAAAAACCTGTGTGCTGAAAACTATAGGACACTGATGAAAGAAATTAAAGATGATATAAACAGATGAAGAGATATACAATGCTCTTGGATTGGAAGAATCAACATTGTGAAAATGACTCTACTACCCAAAGCAATCTACAGATTCAATGCAATCCCTATCAAACTACCAATGGCATTTTTCACAGAACTAGAACAAGAAATTTCACAATTTGTATGGAAACACAAAAGACCCCAAATAATCAAAGCAATCTTGAAAAAGAAAAACAGAGCTGGAGGAATCAGGCTCCCTGACTTCAGACTATACTACAGAGCTATAGTAATCAAGACAGTATGGTACTGGCACAAAAACAGAAAGATAGATCAATGGAACAGGACAGAAAGCCCAGAGATAAACCTATGCACATATGGTCACCTTATCTTTGATATAGGAGGCAAGAATTTACAATGGAGAAAAAAACAGCCTCTTTAATAAGTGTTGCTGGGAAAACTGGACAGCTACACGTAAAAGAATGAAATTAGAACACTTTGTACTACCATATAAAAAAATAAACCCAAAATGGATTAAAGACCTAAATGTAAGGTCAGACACTATAAAACTCTTAGAGGAAAATATAGGAAGAACACTCTTAGATATATATCACAGCAAGATCCTTTTTGACCCACCTCCTAGAGTAATGGAAGTAAAAACAAAAATAAACAAATGGGACCTAATGAAACTTTAAAACTTTTGCACAGCAAAGGAAACCATAAACAAGACAAAAAGACAACCCTCAGAATGGGAGAAAATATTTGCAAATGAAGCAACCAACAAGGGATTCATCTCCAATATATACAAGTAGCTCATGCAGCTCAATATCAAAAAAACAAACAACCCAATCCAAAAATGGGCAGAAGACCTAAATAGACATTTCTCCAAAGAAGACATACAGACTGCCAACAAACACATGAAAGAATGCTCAACATCACTAATCATTAGAGAAATGCAAATCATAACTACAATGAGGTATCACCTCACACCAGTCAGAATAGCAATCACCAAAAAATGTACAAACAATAAATGCTGGAGAGGGTGTGGATAAAAGGGAACCCTCTTGCACTGTTGGTGGGAATGTAAATTGATACAGCCACTATGCAGAACAGTTTGGAGGTTCCTTAAAAAACTACAAATAGAACTACCATATGACCCAGCAATCCCACTACTGGGCATATACCCTGAGAAAACCATAATTCAAAAAGAGTCATGTATCACAATGTTCATTGCAGCTCTATTTATAATAGCCAGGACATGGAAGCAATCTAGGTGTCCATCGACAGATGAATGGATAAAGATGTGGCACATATATACAATTGAATATTACTCAGCCATAAAAAGAAATGAAATGAGTTATTTGTAGTGAGGTGGATGGACCTAGAGACTGTCATACAGCATGAAGTAAGTGAGAAAGAGAAAAACAAATACCATATGCAACACATATATATGGAATCTAAAGGAAAAGGAAAGGTTTTTATGAACCTAGGGCCAAGACAGGAATAAAGACGCAGAGCTAGAGAACGGACTTGTGGACATGAAAGGGGAAACGGTAAGCTGGGATGAAGTGAGAGAGAGAGTGGCATGGACATACATACACTACCAAATGTAAAACAGATATCTAGTGGGAAGCAGCGCATAGCACAGGGAGATCAGCTAGGTGCTTTGTGACCACCTAGAGGGGTGGGATAGGGAGGGTGGGAGGGAGATGCAAGAGGGAGGAGATATGGGGATATACGTATACATATAGCTGATTCACTTTGTTATACAGCAGAAACTAACACAACATTTTAAAGTAATTATACTCCAATAAAGATGTTAAAAAAATAAAATGACCAACAGGTTTAAAAAAAGAGAATAATTACAATGGACAATTGGCAATTCTTAGTGACTGACTAGATTTGAAGGGTGACTAATAGTATGTCAAGGATTTCTGGTTTGATCAAATACCTCTGGAATGAAGGCCTCTTTATACATTTTAAAAGGTAAAAAATAAATTTATGTTTGTGTAGGGACGTTGCCCGCAATGTGTCAATAAAATGAGCAACTGGAGACGTCCCTCGTGGCGCAGTGGTAAAGAATCGGCCTTGCAATGCAGGGGATTCGGGTTCTATCCCTGGTTGGGTAACTAAGATCCCAGTGCCACGGGGCAACTAAGCCCCTGCACCCCAAGTGCTGAGCTTGCGGGCCTCAACTAGAGCCTGTGTGCCGCAAACTACAGAGCCCATGCGCCCTGGAGCCTGTGCACCACAACCACAACTAGAGAAGAGAAAACCCGCATGCCACGACTAGAGAGAAGCCTGCACGCTGCAACGAACAGCCCACACGCCTCAACGAAAAGATCCCACGTGCCTCAACGAAAAGATCCCACGTGCCTCAGCGAAGATCCTCTGTGTCGCAGCTAAGATCTGACGCAGCCAAAAAAATAAATAAATCTTTGGAAAAAAATATGTTAAAAGAAAAAGAAACATACAGATCGATGGTTTGCACTTGGTTTCTGTGTGTTCTCTTGGTTTCCATTACTGAGGTTTGTCATAAAGCCTGGTTTGAGGGACATGGCCAGAAGGGTATAAAAAACATCTCCTCACATGGGACTCTGATTTCCCTGATATCAAGGCAACTTGTTTTTTGTGACTAAGAATGGAACCTGGGAGCTGGCCAGAAAGTCTTATACCTCTCTGATAGTTGTGCTTTTTTTTCCTCCTGCTATACCATATCCTTCACCTTTATTTAAGCTTAAGTGAATACACCATGGAAAATCTTGTAGGTCCTTTTAATTATCCAACTCTGTGAAAATTAATGCAGTTGACATAAATCAAAGGTTTTTTGTGTGTTACTTCTCTTGACATATTTATTTGTGATGATGATCTCAATAGCAGATCATGTTGACCAAGTTTTCAGGCCAAACATGATGCATCTTGGTGGAATAAATGGCCTGGATGTCAAACTAATCTGGCTTTCTGTTTCTTTGTGGGGTAGATTTACAATCATAAATAGCTTCAGTATCTTAAAAAGTCAGAAATTTCCTTTGTTAAAAAATTTGACAAATCTTTGTCCCTCCACTCATCAAGCTATACTTTTTTTTATTTTAAAAATAGATGTAACTACTCAGCCATAAAAAAGAATGAAATAATGCCATTTGTAACACCATGGATGAACCTAGAGATTATCATACTAAGTGAAGTAAGTCAGAGAAAGACAAATACCATATGATATCACTTATATGTGGAATCTAAATTATGACACAAATAAATTTATCTATGAAACAGAAACAGACTCACAGACATAAAGAACAGACTTGTGGTTGCCAAGGGGGAGGGGAGTGGGAGAGGGATAAATTAGGAGTTTAGGATTAGCAGATTCAAACTATTATATATACAATAGATAAACAACAAGGTCCTACTGTACAACACAAGGAACTATATTCAATATCATGTAATAAACCATAATGGAAAAGAATATGAAAAATAATATGTATATATATGTATAACTGAATCACTTTGCTGTACACTTGGAATTAACGCAATTGTAAATCAACTATACTTTAATAATTAAAAAAATAGATCTAGAAAGACAGAATCACAATGGAAAGACACCAGGGACTTCGGATTCTTAGAACTTGTCCCTTAGTAATTGTGTAGCCTTCAAACCCTCTGGACAAACATATTTTATCTGTAAATGGGGATAAATATTCCAAATTCATAAAGTTGTTTGAGGATCAAAAATAAGAGGATATTTTGAAAATTCCTAACACAAGTTAAGTGCTTGATAAACGCTAGCAGCTATTACTATCTTACTTTGAAATCATCTAAACATAGTCTGTCCGTTTGTTCTGATTCTGTCATCTGAGGTCAGGATACAACATGTGAGTCAAAATTTACCTGTATTTGGTTCTAGGTGCTAGTGAGAAATCTACCAGCAAATGTCCCTTGGAAATGCTTCTTCCAGCCAAACAAATGATGGATGGAACATGCCAAGCTGCTTTAACAAGAAAACACAAAATACAATGGCTCAAATAAAACAGAAGTCTATTTATCTTTTACATGACAGGATGGCTCTGCTATCTTCAACAAGTAATTTCCATCACTGACTCCAGATTGGATGCTCTGGTGATGCCATTTGTAATTCAGTGGGAAGGGGAACGAAGAAGTGTAGTGCAAAAAGGCTTCCTTTATAAGTCCATGACCTGGATGTTGCACAGGACTCCCACTCACACACCAATGGCCAGACCATATTCTCGTGGCCACACATTGTTGCAAGATGGGTGGAAAATGCAGTTTCTAGCCGGATGGACCACATGTCCAGCAAAAAGTCATTTTAGTTTCTATTAATGAAAATAAGGGAAGATAAGCAATTGATAACAACTTTTCTCTCCAACAATTTGCTTATGAATTAGCTGTTAAGAACAGCTACTTCCCAGGCCTAAATGGATCCCATGATGCAGCAGTATACAGATAGAGGAAGTGATCTCCAAAATGAGTGCGTAGACATTCCAAGAAGTATGCAAAATGATACATCATAGTGTGGGAAGAAAATATTAGAATCACTGCTCTGTTTATTTTAAAAAGAAAAAGGAAGAAAACTAAGTTTCCCTGATAGTTAACATGTGGCTTGACACAGATTCTGTATTGCATGACCTCCTCAGATAAGCACTGAGGCAATGTCCATGGTGCTTTCACTCACACTTTCAATGTATTCAGATGTATCACTATACACTGCCACTCATGAGTGGCTAGTTAAATGAACTCACAGACAAGCTAATTTCACAAAATAACGTGTCTTAAAAAGACTCCTGCAAAGAAGCTATAGATTAAAGGTAAGACTATTATAGAAAGTACAAATAAATATCAAGAAAGCAGGTTTCTTTTTTAATATCTTTATTGGAGTATAATTGCTTTACAATGTTGTGTTAGTTTCTGCTGTATAACAAAGTGAATCAGCTATACATATACATATATCCCCATATCTCCTCCCTCTTGCGTCTCCCTCCCATCCTCCCTATCCCACCCCTCTAGGTGGTCACAAAGCAACCAGCTCATCTCCCTGTGCTATGCAGCTGCTTCCCACTAGCTATCTATTTCACATTTGGTAGCGTATATATGTCAGTGTTACTCTCTCACTTCGTCCCAGCTTCCCCTTACCCCTCCCCGTGTCCTCAAGTCCATTCTTTACATCTACATCTTTATTCCTGTCCTTCCCCTATGTTCATCAAAACCTTTTTTTTTTTTTTTTTTAGATTCCATATATATGTGTTAGCATACGGTACTTGTTTTTCCCTTTCTGACTTACTTCACTCTGTATGACAGACTCTAGGTCCATCCACCTCACTACAAGTAACTCAATTCCATTTCTTTTTATGGCTGAGTAACATTCCATTGTATATATGGGCCACATCTTCTTTATCCATTCATCTGTCAATGGAAACTTAGGTTGTTTCCATGTCCTGGCTATTGTAAATAGTGCTGCAATGAACATTGTGGTACATGACTCTTTTTGAATTATGGTTTTCTCAGGGCATATGCCCAGTAGTGGGATTGCTGGGTCATATGGTAGTTCTATTTGTAGTTTTTTAAGGAACCTCCATACTGTTCTCCATAGTGGCTGTATCAATTTACATTCCCACCAACAGTGAAAGAGGGTTCCCTTTTCTCCACACCCTCTCCAGCATTTATTGTTTGTAGATTTTTTGATGATGGCCACTCTGACCAGTGTGAGGTGATACCTCATTGTAGTTATGATTTGCATTTCTCTAATGATTAGTGATGTTGATCATCTTTTCATGTGTTTGTTGGCAATCTATGTATTTTCTTTGGAGAAACGTCTGTTTAGATCTTCTGCCCATTTTTAGATTAGGTTGTTTGTTTTTTTGATATTGAGCTGCATGAGATGCTTGTATACTTTGGAAATTAAACCTTTGTCAGTTGCTTCGTTTGCAAATATTTTCTCCCATTCTGAGGGTTGTCTTTTTGTCTTTATCATTTCCCTTGCTGCACAAAAATTTTTAAGTTTCATTAGGTCCCATTTGTTTATTTTTGTTTTTATTTCCATTTCTCTAAGAGGCGGGTCAAAAAGGATCTTGCTGTAATTTAAGAAAGCAGTTTTTCTTATACAACATTTGTGTAATTGCCCAGTAGATGTGGAAAAAATTTTATCAAAAATTTAAAATATAGCCAAAGATGTGCTTCCTCCTTTAGGATCTGTATATCTTCATGAGGAATCATTTCTATAAAGTTAGAACAATCCATTAAAACCAAGTATCAAAATAAACTGAAATTAGAGCCAATCCTTTGAATCACTGTATCACAAAGTGTTGACCATGGTTTTCAAAAATAACAAAGTATATTTAACAAGACAGAGTCTAGTAAAATACTATACCTAAGGATAAATATTTCAAAGTACATTTTTGTGTCATTAATATAAAGTATTTTTAAAACATAATTTACTTTGTTTTTATTTTATCTTTTTTTATTTTGGAATTTTGTATGTGTTTTAAATGTACATAAAATTTTAGAAGGAAACATATATAATTTATCATTAATAGGTAAACATTTATAGTCACGATTTTACTGGAAAAGGTGTATGGTTAAAAGGGTATGGAAACTGCTGTTCTAATCCAAAGTTTCTCAAAGTGTGTTCTTCAAAATGCCTCTGTGAATTATCAAATGATCTACAGGTGATTTCAAAGGAAAAATCATGTTTACTGCCATCCATTTCACAAAGATTAGATGCAATATTACCTACGAATTCCAAGAGGATTCAAGTTCCAGAAATCTCTGGCATTCCTATACACTAATGATGAAAAATCTGAGAGTGAAATTAAGAAAACACTCCCATTTACCATTGCAACAAAAAGAATAAAATATCTAGGAATAAACCTACCTAAAGAGACAAAAGACCTGCATGCAGAAAATTATAAGACACTGATGAAAGAAATTAAAGATGATACAAATAGATGGAGAGATATACCATGTTCTAGGATTGGAAGAATCAACATTGTGAAAATGACTCTAGTACCCAAAGCAATCTACAGATTCAATGCAATCCCTATCAAATTACCAATGGCATTTTTCACAGAACTAGAACAAAAAATTTCACAATTTGTATGGAAACACAAGAGACCCCGAATAGCCAAAGCAATCTTGAGAACGAAAAACGGAGCTGGAGGAATCAGGCTCCCTGACTTCAGACTATACTACAAAGCTACAGTAATCAAGACAGTATGGTACTGGCACGAAAACAGAAAGATAGATCAATGGAACAGGATAGAAAGCCCAGAGATAAACCCACGCACATATGGTCACCTTATCTTTGATAAAGGAGGCAGGAATGTACAGTGGAGAAAGGACAGCCTATTCAATAATTGGTGCTGGGAAAAACTGGACTGCTACATGTAAAAGTATGAGATTAGAACAATTCCTAACACCATACACAAAAATAAGCTCAAAATGGATTAAAGACCTAAATGTAAGGTCAGACACTATAAAACTCTTAGAGGAAAACATAGGCAGAACACTCTATGACATAAATCACAGCAAGATCCTTTTTCACCCACCTCCTAGAGAAATGGAAATAAAAACAAAAATAAACAAATGGGACCTAACAAAACTTCAAAGTTTTTGCACAGCAAAGGAAACCATAAACAAGACCAAAATACAACCTTCAGAATGGGAGAAAATATTTGCAAATGAAGCAACTGACAAAGGGTTAATCTCCAAAATTTACGATCAGCTCATGCAGCTCAATAACAAAAAAACAAACAACCCAATCCAAAAATGGGCAGAAGACCTAAATAGACATTTCTCCAAAGAAGATATACAGATTGCCAACAAACACATGAAAGAATGCTCAATATCATTAATCATTAGAGAAATGCAAATCAAAACTACAATGAGATATCATCTCACACCAGTCAGAATGGCCATCATCAAAAAATCTACAAACAATTAAGGCTGGAGAGGGTGTGGAGAAAAGTGAACACTCTTGCACTGCTGGTGGGAATGTGAATTGGTACAGCCACTGTGGAGAACAGTATGGAGCTTCCTTAAAAAACTACAAATAGAACTACCATATGACCCAGCAATCCCACTACTGGGCATATACCCTGAGAAAACCATAATTCAAAAAGAGTCATGTACCAAAATGTTCATTGCAGCTCTATTTACAATAGCCAGGAGATGGAAGCAACCTAAGTGTCCACCATCTGATGAATGGATGAAGATGTGGCACATATATACAATGGAATATTACTCAGCCATAAAAAGAAACGAAATTGAGTTATTTGTAGTGAGGTGGATGGACCTAAAGTCTGTCATACAGAGTGAAGTAAGTCAGAAAGAGAAAGACAAATACTGTATGCTAACACATATATATGGAATCTAAAAGAAAAAATAAATGTCATGAAGAACCTTGGGGTAAGACAGGAATAAAGACACAGACCTACTAGAGAATGGACTTGAGGATATGGGGAGGGGGAAGGGTAAGCTGTGACAAAGTGAGAGAGTGGCATGGACATATATACACTACCAAACGTAAGGTAGATAGCTAGTGGGAAGCAGCCGCATAGCACAGGGAGATCAGCTCGGTGCTTTGTGACCATCTAGAGGGGTGAGATAGGGAGGGTGGGAGGGAGGGAGACGCAAGAGGGAAGAGATATGGGAACATATGTATATGTATAACTGACTCACTTTGTTATAAAGCAGAAACTAACACATCATTGTAAAGCAATTATACTCCAATAAAGATGCAAAAGCAAAAAACAAAAAAAAACCCAAAAGAGTCATGTACCACAATGTTCATTGCAGCTCTATTTACAATAGCCAGGACATGGAAGCAACCTAAGTGTTCATTGACAGATGAATGGATAAAGAAGATGTGACACATATATACAATGCAATGTTACTCAGCCATAAAAAGAAATGAAATTGAGTTACTTGTAGTGAGGTGGATGGACCTAGAGTCTGTCATACAGAGTGAGGTAAGTCAGAAAGAGAAAAGCAAAAACCATATGCTAACATATATATGGAATCTTAAAAAAAAAAAAAAAAGGTTCTGAAGAACCTAGGGGCAGGACAGTAGTAAAGACGCAAATGTAGAGAATGGACCTGAGGACACAGGGAGGGGGAAGGGTAAAATGGTACGAAGTGAGAGAGTGGCATGGACATATATACACTACCAAATGTAAAACAGATTGCTAGTGGGAAGCAGCCGAATGGCACAAGGAGATCAGCTCGGTCCTCTGTGACCTCGTAATGGGATGGGATAGGAAGGGTGGGAGGGAGATGCAAGAGGGAGGGGATATGGGGATATATGTATACGTATAACTGACTCACTTCTTACACAGCAGAAATTAACACACCATTGTAAAGCAATTATACTCCAATAAAGATGTTAAAGAAAAAAAATTAACTATAACTGAAATCACACTGGCACAGTTAAATAAAAATTGTATGACACTTGTGGATCACAAAAGGGATATCCACACAAAAAGTAACATTAAACTACATATATATGTAATCGCTATAATATTTTGAAAATAGTGTAATTTTAAATTCCCTATGGCTCTCTCAGGCATTGAACCAAGGGCTTTCGTTGCTTGAGGGGAAGAGCCCATAATACCTACAGAAAAGGAATTGCTCAGATTTGAGTGTTAAATCAGATTTGTAAAGACCATAGTGAGAAATAGTCTTGAAAGCCTGGTTTCCTTGAGCAAGAGAACCGCCCCCTCGCCATACACGCATACCCCTTAATTTCCAAAACCTCTTCAAACTTGAGCAAACGAAATGTGGAAGATTTTCTACATAGCAGATCATCACACAGAACAGTCAAGATACGTACTAAAGAAAATTCCCACTCAACTGCTAAACCTCTCTTTGAGGAAAAGGAAGAGAAGAGAGAGGAATGCAGAGTAAATAAATCCAAAGGGGCTTCCTGCCCTCCCCTAACAGTGGTGCCAAACCCACCTCTGCAGAGGAAGCCCTCAGATGAAGGGAGGGGGACTGAAACAAGCAGACAAGTTGTGGGGCATCTCAGAGCAGGAGGCATCTTTGCTTCCCCTGCTGTGCAAGCCTCTCAGAGAAACCAGTTTCTTCGAGGTATACTCCCAACATGACTCAAAAGCCAAAGCGTAGAAATGGCTGAGGGAAATTTCCTGCAAAGGCTCCATATTCCTAGTGATGAGTAGAGGATGACTTTCTACACCCCTGAGGAAGACGGAAAATCACTTGTGTATGCTGACTGGCACAGTTGCTGCAGGGGGAGTGGGTGGAGGGTGGTCCCTCTGAAAAATAAATCAACCTGAGAGCAGATGTCCAGGGCAAATGTCATGGGGTTAAGGAGCACCCCTGACCATGCCTCAGAGGGTGGGTCACATCAAGAGGACAAAGGAGGTGTCTCAGACAGCAAGAAAAGAGTAATGACCCTGATGATGCTAAGAGGAAGAGCCCCTCAGTACCCTATCGGACACATTCATCAGAGGAATCAGTCTGCTGTCTCCCTGCCCCGAGGATACCTAAGCTTCCCATCTTGGGAAGCAGAAGGGGGAGAATACTTTTGACAAGATGGAAGCAACCTTTTTAGGAAGTTTGATCTCTGAATCAAGTGAATACTGAAATGAACATTGAATCAAGTGAATATTCACTGGTATAAAACAGAAGGTATTGGGTGGGATTTACATGGCAGATGCAAGGAGTGTGCCTTTCCCTACCATGAGCAGCAATGAGGGCCAAGGAGCAGTTGATCTCAGATACAGGAAAGAAAGCCCTATTCTTTGTACACGCTAATTTGTTGTGACTGTTAAATTTTGACCCTGTAACGTGAAGAATATAGCTTAAATTTTTTCAGCTTACATATTCCAGAAAATGTGGTAATCTCCCCAGAGCATGACAGGCAGTGTGCTCACCACCCTGGCCTTCCTTTGACCACTGTCCTGTACACCTTCCCATAGAACGGTTAAGACATGTTGGTATTGCAAACACATAAAAAGATGCTCAACATCACTAATTATTAGAGAAATGCAAATCAAAACTGCAGTCAGGTATCACCTCACACCAGTCAGAATGGCCATCATCAAAAACTCTACAAACAATAAATGCTGGAAAGGATGTGGAGAAAAGGGGACCCCCCTACACTGCTGGTGGGAATGTAAATTGGTACAGCCACTATGGAGAACAGTATGGAGGTTCCTTAAAAAACTAAAAATAGAGCTACCATATGACCCAGCAATCCCTCTCGTAGGCATATATCCAGACAAAACCATAATTAGAAAGGATGCATGCACCCTGATGTTCATTGCAGCACTATTTACAATAGCCAGGACATGGAAGCAACCTAAATGTCCATCTACAGAGGAATGGATAAAGAAGATGTGGTACATATAGACAATGGAATATTACTCAGCCATAAAAAGGAACAAAATAGTGTCACTTGCAGAGACGTGGAAGGACCTAGAGATTGTCATACAGAGTGAAGTAAGTCAGAAAGAGAAAAACAAATATCGTATAATATCACTTATATGTGGAATCCATAAAAATGGTAGAGACGAATTTATTTGCAAAGCAGACATAGAGTCACAGATATAGAGAACAAACTTATGGATACCAAGGGAGGAAGGGGGGTGGGATGAATTGGGAGATTGGGATTGACATATATACACTACTATATTTAAAACAGATAACTAATGAGAAGCTACTGTATAACACAGGGAGATCTACTCAGTGCTCTGTGGTGACCTAAAGGGAAGGAAATCTACAAAAGAGGGGATATATGTATACGCATGACTGATTCACTTTGCTATACAGTAGAAACTAACACAACATTGTAAAGCAAATGTACTCCAACAAAAATTAATTGAAAAAAAAAAGAAGTGTTGGTTTTGGAGTCAGGAATACATGGGTCCAAACTCTGGCTATACTATTTATCAGCTGTTGGATCCTAGGTAACTGTAACTGACCCAAACCCCAGATTTTTCATCTTTGAAATAAAGATAATAATTAGGCTTGCCTCACAGAACTGTTGTGAGGGGTAGGTGAAACTATATACGTAAAGAGCTTAACGGAACATGTGTCATGTAGTAAGAGCTCACTGTCTGTGTGCACGCGTAAGCACGCATTTCCCACAAAAATGCCCTAAAATGTTACCAAAGTGTGCAAGATTTATACAGCTTTGCACTAAAGGCTCCAATAGTTTCACATTCTCTAGAAGGTGATCTGCTTTTAGTCTGGCAGTTCCTCAAATAAAGAGATGCACTCAAGGACTATTGCAGGTCCCCAAACTCTGCGCCCATGGCTTGTGTGCTACGTAGCTGGGGGTCAGGGGAAGGCACTGATACATACCTATTCAGGCGCTATGTAAGAACATTCATCACAGTGACTAATAAAGGCTCAAACTCCCTGAGCGCTTTAACTGAGTGTTTCATGCAGTTCTAAGTGCCTCATCTATATTAACTCATATAATCTCACAACAACCATCCGAGATGAAGACTGTTACTCCCATTTCATAGATGGGGAAATTTAGGTAAAGAGAGAGTGAATAACTTCCCCAAGGTCATGAGAGCTAGAATTTGAAACCAGGCAGTATAGCTTAATATACCCAGCTCATAACCACTTCACAACTCTGCTTGGGAAATATTTCTTCTCTCTGCTTCGTGGCATCTTAGCTCGAGTCTATGGAGCATCCCCTGCCTCTTCTAGAGTTGCTTCTTCCTTTACCTTTCCTTTCCTAGCCTTGGCAAACCAGCAGCCCTGCCAGCCAATGAGGACATGGCTTCCGTGAACAAACCAACCAATCAAATTCCACTTACTTTCATTGTAAGTCCTGGTTCTTCTCAGCAATAAATGCACGTGCTCTGAGACTGCAGTTCTCGCTGAGCTCACAGCTGCCCCAAGCAGCTGAGCCAGCCAAGTATCTCTGAACTCTTTTTCCCATGGGGGTAACTGAAAAATGGATCCACATGTGCAGATAGATATCCCTTGAACCTGAACTGCAGGCGCACAGCTCAGCTGTGGATATGTGGATGGCTCAAGGGACCTGCTCTGGCTCCTTGCTTGCGGTGGACTCCAGGCAGGTCTGCAGAGTATCGCAGATGGCTCTGGCCACGTCACAATCTGTTTACAAGGCCATCAATGTGTTTAAGTGGACACCAGGAGCCAGAACAGACTTGCCTCACTGATTCTGAGAACCCAGAACAGTGTGTTCTGCATATATGCACTATGCTTAGTGTTTGTCTTATTTATCGTAACTTACAGAGACACTATAGCTTGTGATTTGAATGTTTCATTATGTGTCATTTTACAGTTTCAGGAGACAGCCAGAATGGTTGTCTTATGTCCTGGGCCCTGCCCTGGACTTATTTTCTATGTCCACGTCATCCACAGGTAACTTAAAAAAAAAAAAATTTAAGATCATAACCTTTGAAAAAAAGTGAAACCCAAACTTAGATGGTTTAAACTAAATACTTAGTACGGAAATGAAAGATTTTCCTGAATTATCGAAGTAATTCCGGAGTTAACTTTTCTCTGAGGTCTAGCTTCAGAGGAGTTAACTATTGTCAGAAAATTCTGAGGGGCATAAACTCATTTCTATATTAAAAAAAATTTCTCTGGATGTATCTAGAAACTAAGGAAAATGCAGTTCTCCATTTTCCATTGGTGACTATATTTAACAGCTATCTATGTAGGAAGTATTCATTTTCTTCATAAGCAACGTTTGTGCCCATGTAAAAGGCTAACTTTTTTCTAGTATAAAAGTGCTTTAGGGCTTCCCTGGTGGTGCAGTGGTTAAGAATCCGCCTGCCAATACAGGGGACACGGTTCGAGCCCTGATCTGGGAAGATCCCACATGCCGCGGAGCAACTGAGCCCGTGCACCACAACTACTGAGCCTGCGCTCTGGAGCCCTCCTGCCACAACTACTGAAGCCTGCGCACCTAGACCCTGTGCTCTGCAACAATAGAAGCCACCACAATGAGAAGCCCACACAACGCAATGAAGAGTAGCCCCCGCTCACCGCAACTAGAGAAAGCCCGCAAGGAGCAACAAAAACGCAACGCAGTCAAAAATAAAATAAATAAATTAAAAAAAAAAAAAAAAAAGAACAGCAGCCCAGTAATTTTGAAAAAAAAAAGTGCTTTAAAAACAGAGTATCTATAAATTCATTTTATGCTTTAATTTTTGAGACAAGGTAATTTCAAAGAATAATTCTATTAACTATAAGTACTAAGATGCTATGAATATTTCTATATTAATCCTTACTTCAGTATGATTTTTATTACCAATAAAAATTAAATGTATATATTAAATATCTAACATATAATTATGACCTAAATAGACTACAAAATTTTTATTAGCATGTTCTAAATTCAACTAAAAATCTATAAAATAGTTTGAATAGTTAAACACAGACCTAAGGACAATATTTGCTTCCTTTTAAAATATGCCATTTGGGCTTCCCTGGTGGCGCAGTGGTTGAGAGTCCGTCTGCCGATGCATGGGACACGGGTTCGTGCCCCGGTCCAGGAAGATCCCACATGCCGTGGAGTGGCTGGGACCGTGAGCCATGGCCGCTGAGCCTGCGCGTCCGGAGCCTGTGCTCCACAATGGGAGAGGCCACAACAGTGAGAGGCCCGCGTACCGCAAAAAAAATAAAATAAAATAAAATATGCCATTTATAGCAAATAAGTTAAACTATCTGTAAGGAAAAAGATCACATCTCAGATATCTTTTTTAGAAAACTCTCAATACATCTCAGAGCAAGAAGAAGATCTGGGAGGAGAGAGAAAACGGATGTGTGGGCATCCTGGCAGTAACTGACTGAGATCACCTGACAGGACAAGAGAGCTAGAAGGAGGACAGAACCCTGAGCCACCAACATTTGAAAGACTGGAACTGGAGGGAGGCAGGGAGTCCATGAAACAGACTGATGAGAAGTATTCAGAGCTTTATGGGGACACCAAGAGAAAATGGTGCCATAAGGAAATGAAAATGGCCGAGGAAACAGGGACAAGGACATCTTGTGGGATGAGTGAGAAGGATCCTTATGGCGTTTAAAAGACAGAGTGGGCAGGGCGTGGGCCTGCATGCCCGACACGCATGGGTGGCTAAGAGAGAAGCTCTGTTGGCCTGTGCTGTGGTGACAGTTGTTGTGCAATTAGCATAGATTAGCATAGTGGGTGGTGCTTGGCCTAGGATGTACCAGCAGAGCAGGTCAGCAGGTGCTAATAGCAATAGTACTAATGCACGTGACTTCCGCCCCTGTTATCCCTCAAACATCTGTGCTCACTTAGGAGTGGGTTCTGTGGCACCTGGTCAGTGAGCCTCCTCGGAGGCCACTCTGCTGGGCCCCACAAGCCACCACCGGGGTCGGCTGTTGTCACAACCAACCTCTTACACTAGGGGATGAGAATTTCCACTCCTTCTCCACAGCACAGCTCAGTCAAGCTGTAAGTTTTCACAAGGCTCCACAGAGAGTATGGAGATGACCAAGAGCCCAATCCAAAGATTAATGTATAACTTACTTCCTGATGTGGTTCCGCCTAGGGTCCTCAAAACCATCTTGTTTATAGAATCTCTTTCAGGATTTCTCACTGTCTGCATGTAGCAGGGACATCTTGTGTGTCCAGGCTGCGGAATCCAGGCCCAACCTTCGCAGTCCCAGAATTAGGAAGGCTCATACCCGCCCTCTACTCCATGGTTCACCTTCCCAGTAAAATCTCTGCAGTCCCTTGCAAAGATGGCTGTCCTTCTCCAGTAGACTTTTCCTAGAATATAGGAACCTAGTCTTCTATCCAAAGCTCATGTGCACTCAGGGCAGGGCCCCCCAGAATGGTATATCACAGGCAAAGCAGCCCAAAGTGTATAGGGGAGCATTTCATCCTGGCACCACATGCAGAATGCGTACGGATCTAGGCAGACAGAAGTCTCTCAGTCCTTGCGTCTCTCTGGGGACATTCTTCACTGACCTTCTTCTGGCCTTGGTTTGGGACCAGGATGTGGAGAGTGGCATCCTCTGTCAAACCTTGTTTAGGAGCCACGGGCACAGCTAGCCCTTCCCCTTCCCTTCCACAATCACCTGGTCCATGCTGACACCTTCAACCTTTTTCCAGGGACTCGTCCACGTTGATCTACTCGAGAGGTCACAGTGACTTATCTCAATAGTCCCCATGGAGTTTTCCAAACCCTCTGAGGAAACGGCTGTTTCTTTATAGCCAAGACCAAACAGGGGATGTTTCCATTTCATGAGTTCCTAAGAAGAACCTTAGGTCTTTCCATGTTGAGCACTGCCCCTTCCAGACTGGGATGAACATTGAGGGTCCACCCTGAGCAATGCTGAGCTGTAATCAGTGGCTAAAGTTCTGCTAGGAGTCTTATGGAGCTTCTCATTCTTGCTATCAAGCGTGGTCTGCATTATTCTTTTAAGCTATTTGACCGGTCTTGTTAGGGTGAGGGCACTTGAAGTCAATGTATGGGTTGGAAAGAACGTAGAATCTGGCTTCTGAATGCCCAGGTGCAAGCGCTGGCTTTCTTTGAATTAAGTGGCTGTGAGCAAGTCATTTAGTCCTTTCGAGTCTCAGTCCTCACACCTGAAAATTGAGAGTATTAGCATAAACTATCTTGAATGTTCTTTCAAATGATAACATTCTAAATTTCTGTAATTATTCTCTGCAGTATCTGGAGACCTAAAATTAAGATAAAATAATTATCCGAAGACTTCTGCCATGTGAATAGCTGTGTAAGATCGCTAGGGAAAAAATTAGTTCAATCCTACTTGGGGTTAAGGATAGCTTATACCTTAAATTAGTCACTTCAAAAAAGTAGAATAGGAAGAAATTCTTTCACTAAGCTCTTTGCTAAAAATTATGCATTTTGGGAAAATAGAATTCATTGTGTAAGTCTGGCAGAAATATATGATGATGGCGTTAAGGATGTAAAGAACTAGAAACATCTTGCAGCATTACAACTCATTAAAGTAGTTACTAGATCATAGAGTACAGCATCTGAGAAGCAAATAGGGCCCCCAACATTGTTTTCTTAATTAAAATTCTCTATTTAATCCATTTGAAATATATAGTAAAAAAAGAAATAAACAAGAAGAAAATTCAAAGCAGAACCATCGTTGGGTAATACCACCCTAAGTCCTGCCTATTTGTTTTTCAACTTGCAGAAGAGTTCAAGTTGTATAATCATTATGTAGTTAAAACTATAATGAGGAACTGGCACTGGGAGTTTTATAGGGTTTGAAGATTGGTTTTCATGCACCACGCTTTTTTGTTATTTAAACTTTGTTACTGTCATCATTTTTCTAGCTGTTGAGTTTAACCTTTGCAGGCCCATCAAGCGTGCTCACAAACAAATGAAAAATGTTACTGGGCCCAGTGATTCAGAGGGCATGTCATTCCAAGGGGAAATTTGCATGAAATGAGGCCTCTTTATTTGTTCATGCGTTCTTAAGCCAGGCATAAACCGTCCAATTTATAAACCACTGTCTATGATTTCAGTTATAGGGCTCCTAAACTCCCCCCAAAAAATCATTTAAAGAATGAATCTACATCAGATAAGTAGAGAATTAAATTATTTGAATAACCATAGAACCTGAGGACTGAGGACCTCAATGTCTTCTAGATAATGATTCCCAAATGTGGCTGAAAATAAAAATCAGCTGGGATCTTTTTTAAATTGATGTATAGTTGACTTACAATATTAGTTTCAGGTGTACAACAGTGATTTGATATTTTTATAGATTATACTTCACATAAAGTAGTAAAATATTGGCTATATTCCCTGTGCTATATATTACATCCTGTATCTTATTTATTTTATACCTAGTAGTTTGTTCCTCTAATCCCTTTTACCTATCTTGCCTTTCCCTTCACCCCTCTCCCCACTGGTAACCGCTAGCTTGTTCTCTGTATCTCTGAGTCTGTTTCTGTTTTGTTATATTCGTTCATTTGTTTTATTTTTTAGATTCAACATATAAGTGAAAACATACAGTATATGTCTTTCTCTCTCTGACTTATTTAACTTAGCATGATACCCTCCAGGTCCATCCATGTTGTTGTAAATGGCAAAATTCCATTCTTTTTTATGTCTGAGTAATATTATATTATATATATAGATGCATATATACACACATCTTCATTCATCTGTTGATGAATGTGTCCATCTCTTGATGGACACATACATCTTCATACATCTGTTGATGTATATTCTCCTGAATATATTCAGGTGGTTTCTATATCTTGGCTACTGTAAATAATGCCACTATGAACATTGGGGTGAATATATCTTTTCAAATTAGTGTTTTCATTTTCTTTGGATATGTACCAGATTATAAAATGAGCTGAGTACCCTTTGGCACTTTTCCAAGTAAGACATACTGATGGCCAACAGGCATATGGAAAGATGCTCAACATCACTAATCATCAGCGAAATGCAAATCAAAACCATGAAATATCACTTCACACATGTTAAAATGGCTATCATCAAAAAGACAACAAATAATAAGTGATGTCGAGGATGTGGCGAAAAGGGAAACCTAGGACTGGGAATATAAACTGGTACAGCCTCTACAGAAAACAGTATGAAGTTTCCTCAAAAAATTAAAAGTAGAGCTACCATATGATACAAGAACCACCCGGAATCTTATTAAAATTTAAATTAAAAACTGGAAAAAGATTATAGGTCCCAACCCTGCACAACTGAAATAGAATTCCCAGTGAAAAAAGCCTTGACCAAATAATGCTCGGGCGATACTTGAGAAAGGCTGATCTGCTCCAACTTTCTATCTGAAATTTGAATCCCAGCCTTACAGGGTTCCTTTATGTACATGAGAATCATCTGACAAGTTGTCTTGTTTTCAATATGGAATTCAGTATTTCCACAGATGTACCTCCAGAATGGGGACTTGCAGCCTGTTTGTTTGTTCTCGGTGTTTGTTTATTTGTTTTTGAGTTGTTATTTATTAATGCTCTCAGATGAGGCTGCTGCCCAGGCTGGTTTAGGAACAACTCCAAACCAACAGCCCAAACCATTTCCACCTAAAGTAACTGCAAACATTCTGTTTTCTCTACCTAGGAAACTCATATTTTTCCACCTCCTTTTACCCACAGACACACCCAGTCTACAAAAGGAAGTAGATCATTTGATTCCTCTTATCAATGTATTGACAGTGAGTTGCAGGTAACATTTGTGCAGTGACAACATCCTCTCCAGGGCAAGATGGGAGGGATGGAAAGGGGAGGAGAGAAACTTAGTCAAAACCTGTTATTTTGCAGCATGAGCACAAAACAATGAGTTTACTAGCTAAATTGTTAATGTTAACTGATAAACCCATCAGAAATATGGCATTACACGTTTTGAATACTGGAAAACTCAGCTATTTAGGAATCAGTTTGAAGAAAATTACTGTTCACTTAAGGAGCACATTTCTTATTCTAAATTGATGTTTGGAGCCTTGTCAATATTATGGAAATCACTAGAAATATACTAGACTGAATTTTTACATTTTTTACAGCAAACATATATCTTGAGGGTTCACTATGTACAGGCACTGTTCTTGACTCTGGGGAGACAGCAGGAAACAAGACCATGCAAAGGCCATACCCCCCTGTAACTTCTATACAGTAGAGGCTAAGACGGAAATGATCTATAAATAAATAAATATATAGTAAAATATCCGGCAAAAATAAGGCTGTGAAGAAAATAAATCAGGATAAGCAGATAGAAAATGACTTTGAGACTTTTATGGAAGACAGTGTTCAGCACATCACCACTAGCTGGCATTCATTAATATGATTTATGGATGTGTATCTTCTTCCTTCATATATGATGATAATGATGCTGGCAATGTTGCTTTCCATATTTATGGATATAGCTTTAAAAAAAAATACCCTGCAAATTGCTCTAAACAGAGAAGCTTAGCTGGTCAAGCCCTGCCTTCTGACTCCAGGCACCAACGCAGGGCCTGTCGCTGTTTGCGGATATTCCTAGCTTCACAGGCTGCTCAATACCTTGAATCAAAATGATCCCCCTCTGTCACACTGCCGTGTGCCATGTCTGTACCCCTCATTCATCGCTGATGGCAGCTCCCTTGGTGTCACACCAACAAGTCCGATGGGCTTCTCAGTGAGTGCCTGGATGGAGGTTCCTCCCCACGAGTCCTGCTGTAGAGCAACTGCTCCAGATCTGGCCACCATCCATCCTCAGCCAGGGCGCAGCCGAGCAGAGCGATGCACACGGCTTCTGGGCTTGCAGACTGGCTGCTTTCCAGGGCAGCTGGGAAAGGCGAGTGGGACACTGTGTTGCTATGCATTTATATAGCGATTATCATCCTTATGGCACGGTCACAGGCTGATCAAACAGTATATCCAAACTAAATGGAACAAATTCTCTACCTCTCTCCACCTCTTTTTGAAGAGGGAAACGGGGAAAAGTGAGCCACACATAGGCATTAGAAATGACTAGCATATAAAAACAAAGAATTAGGAGGCCTAAATTGTCTTCTACAGCATTGCTGTGGCTACAGACAACATGGGGATGCAAAGAGGCTTGGCCCAGTGCACTCCATATTTTCACCAGATGGATGAGGAATAGCCACCACATGCTACACATACAAACCACATCTTTTATTTTCATGGTTTGTTTAGGTCAAAAGTTCTTTTGCATACATTATATCATTGTATGTTCTCAGTTTTCATTGTAAATATCTTTCAAATGTACCATACAACTAAAATTTTCATAAAACGATATTTTAAAATATGTTTAGAAGGCTTCCCTGGTGGCGCAGTGGTTGAGAGTCCACCTGCCGATGCAGGGGACACGGGTTCATGCCCCGGTCCGGGAGGATCCCACATGCCACGGGGTGGCTGGGCCCATGAGCCATGGCCGCTGAGCCTGCGCGTCCGGAGCCTGTGCTCCGCAACGGGAGAGGCCACAACAGTGAGAGGCCTGTGTACCGCAAAAAAAAAAAAAAAATATATATATATATATGTGTGTGTGTGTGTGTATATATATATATATGTATATATATATATATGTTTAGAAAACTTCACTTTACTACCCCCAAACAGACCATGTTTACAGTTAACTCACAATCATCCCTGTCCATGGATGGAAACAATGGAATAAATTGTAGATAATCCAAAATAATCCAAAAGCCAGTCGTACCACAGAACTCAATTAACTACATAAATGTATCAAATGTTCTGTTCCACCCAATTCACAACAGACTCTTGCTCCCCACTGGTTAGTACCGCCCTCTCCTTATCTTGAAACTTCCCTAATCCCTAACTTCCATGACACCACTCTGGGTCCTTCCACTACCTCTTGATTAACTCCTTTGCTTCCTCTCTCTAAAGAAGCACGTGTCCTAAAGTTCGGGATGTTAAAAGGAAAGCTATACAGAGATACTCATACAAAGAAGCATACACATACTCACAAAAAGATAAAAAGGAAAAAATATATAGATAGATAGATATAAAAGGAAGAGAGCAACCAAATCAATAAACAAATCTACCAATGATAATAAACTCTAAATACTAAACTAAGATAAACACAAAACCAGAAACAAATTATTTGCAGAAAGCAAACCCCAAGTCTACAGTTGCTCCCAAAGTCCACCTCCTCAATTTGGGATGATTCCTTGTCTATTCATGTATTCCACAGATGCAGGGTACATCAAGTTGATTGTGGAGATTTAATCCGCTGCTCCTGAGGCTGCTGGGAGAGATTTCCCTTTCTCTTCTTTGCTCGCACAGCTCCCGGGGTTCAGCTTTGGATTTGGTCCCGCCTCTGCGTGTAAGTCGCCTGAGGGCATCTGTTCTTCGCTCAGACAGGACGGGGTTAAAACAGCAGCTGATTCGGGGGCTCTGGCTCACTCAGGCCGGGGGGAGGGAGGGCTAGGGATGCGGGGCGAGCCTGCAGCGGCAGAGGTCAGCGTGACGTTACACCAGCCTGAGGCGCACCGTGCGTTCTCCCGGAGGAGTTGACCCTGGATCCCGGGACCCTGGCAGTGGCGGGCTGCACAGGCTCCCGGGAGGGGAGGTGTGGATAGTGACCTGTGCTCGCACACAGGCCTCTTGGTGGCGGCAGCAGCAGCCTTAGTGTCTCATGCCCGTCTCTGGGGTCCGCGCTGATCGCCACGGCTCGCGCCAGTCTCTGGAGTTCCTTTAAGCGGCGCTCTGAATCCCCTCTCCTCGCGCACCCCAAAACAATGGTCTCTTGCTTCTTAGGCAGGTCCAGACTTTTTCCCAGACTCTCCCCGGCTAGCCGTGGTGCACTAGCCCCTGCAGGCTGTGTTCAGGCCGCCAACCCCAGTCCTCTCCCTGCGCTCCGAGGGAAGCCCGAGCCTCAGCTCCCAGCCCCCCCACCCACCCCGGCTGGGGAGCAGACAAGCCTCTCGGGCTGGTGAGTGCCGGTCAGCACTGATCCTCTGTGCGGGAACCTCTCCGCTTTGCCCCCTGCACCCCTGTGGCTGTGCTCTCCTCCGTGGCTCCAAAGCTTCCCCCCTCCGCCCCCTGCAGTCTCCACCCGCGAAGGGCCTTCCCAGTGTGTGGAAACCTTGCCGCCTTCACAGCTCCCTCCCACTGGTGCAGGTCCCATCCCTATTCTTTTGGTTGTTTTTTTCTTTTTCTTTTGCCATACCCAGGTACGTGGGGAGTTTCTTGCCTTTTGGGAAGTCTGAGGTCTTCTGCCAGCTTTCAGTAGGTGTCCTGTAGGAGTAGTTCCACATGTAGATGTATTTCTGATGTATTTGTGGGGAGGAAGATGATCTCCACATCTTACTCCTCCAGCATCTTGAAGGTCTCTAAAAACGCATTTTAAAATATTTCCTTTTTGGCTTTTGAGGTTTATTCCATGTGTAGAAAGGCCTCCCTTAACCCATAATTTTAAACAAAATAATCATAAAGTTTCTCCTTAAACAGGATGACCAGAAGTTCTGGAAGCCTAAGTAAATATGCATAATAAATGCCTTATTGATATTGTGTTGCAATAAATATGTTCAGCAATATTCATGATATGTTCAACATGTTGTTCCTTATTAGTGTTGGCAAATTTGATACATTAACATGAAATTTCCATAAGTCGCTGCACATGCATCTGTGATGCATTGATTTGTATCTCTGATTTTCACTGAATAAGTCTGTACCTTTAGCATATCTCAGAAGACATCATCAAATATGTTCAATTTGTAAGTATATATTTATATTACATTATAAATAAGTATATATTATATATATCTCCAAACTTTATGACTACTCTATACTTAAAAATATTTTTTTTAATGTTTGTCTCTTTAACTCAACTAGAATTGCATTTTGTATGTTGTGAAGATAGGATCTACATTTATCATTTTATTTTTTCCCAAATGAATCACGAGTTGTTCTAATACTGTTTATGGGACAATTCAGATGGGATTTATGTATGCTGATCTTAAGGTGGAAGATAAGGTTTGTGAGTCACCCACTAAGAGATGAAAGTTGAAGACGTGAAGGTGGATGAGATCTTGGAGACAGGAGTAAGTAGAACCAACCTTACCCACTGGGGGCAGGCACCAAAACCAACAGGAACTATGAACCTGCAGCCTGCGAAAAGGAGACCCCAAACACAGTAAGTCAAGCAAAATGAAAAGACAGAGAAACACACAGCAGATGAAGGAGGAAGGTAAAAACCCACCAGACCAAACAAATGAAGAGGAAACAGGCAGTCTACCTGAAAAAGAACTCAGAGGAAAGATAGCAAAGATGATCCAAAATCTTGGAAATAGAATGGAGAAAATACAACAAACATTCAATAAGGACCTAGAAGAACTAAAGAGCAAACTAACAATGATGAACAAGACAATAAATGAAATTAAAAATTCTCTAGAAGGAATCAATAGCAGAATAACTGAGCCAGAAGAACGGATAAGTGACCTGGAAGATAAAATAGTGGAAATAACTACTGCAGAGCAGAATAAAGAAAAAAGAATGAAAAGAACTGAGGACAGTCTCAGAGACCTCTGGGACAACATTAAACGCACCAACATTCGAATTATAAGGGACCCAGAAGAGGAAGAGAAAAAGAAAGTGTCTGAGAAAATATTTGAAGAGATTATAGTTGAAAACTTCCCTAATATGGAAAAGGAAATAGTCAATCAAGTCCAGGAAGCACAGAGAGTCCCATACAGGATAAATCCCAGTAGAAATATGCCAAGACACGTAATAATCAGACTACCAAAAATTAAATACAAAGAAAAAATATTAAAAGCAGCAAGGGAAAAACAACAAATAACACACAAGGGAATCCCCATAAGGTTAACAGCTGATCTTTCAGCAGAAACTCAGCAAGACAGAAGGGTGTGGCAGAACATACCTGAAGTGATGAAAGGGAAAAACTTACAACAAAGATTACTCTACCCAACAAGGATCTCATTTAGATTCGACGGAGAAATTAAAACCTTTACAGACAAGCAAAAGTTATGAGAATTCAACACCACCAAATCAGCTTTACAACAAATGCTAAAGGAATTTTTCTAGGGAGGAAACACAAGAGAAGGAAAAGACCTACAATAACAAACCCAAAACAATTAAGAAAATGGTAATAGGAACATACATATCAATAATTACTTTAAATGTAAATGGATTAAATGCTCCAACCAAAACATAGACTTTCTGAATGGATACAAAACCAAGACCTGTATATATGCTGCCTAAAAAAGACCCACTTCAGACCTAGGAACACACACAGACTGAAAGTGAGAGGATGGAAAAAGATATTCCATGCAAATGGAAATCAAAAGAAAGCTGGAGTAGTGATTCTTATATCAGACAAAATAGACTTTAAAATAAAGACTATTACAAGACACTAAGAAGGACACTACATAATGATCAAGGGATAAATCCAAGAAGAAGATATAACCATTGTATATATTTATGCACCCAACATAGGAGCACCTCAATACATACGGCAAATGCTAACAGCCATAAAAGGGGACATCGACAGTAACACAATCATAGTGGGGGCTTTAACACCTCAATTTCACCAATGGACAGATCATCCAAAATGAAAATAAATAAGGAAACACAAGCTTTAACTGATATATTAAACAAGATGGACTTAATTGATATTTATAGGACATTCCATCCAATAACAACAGAATACACTTTCTTCTCAAGCGCTCATGGAACATTCTCCAGGATAGATCATATCTTGGGTCACAAATCAAGCCTTGGTCAATTTAAGAAAACTGAAATCATATCAGGTATCTTTTCCAAACACAACACTATGAGACTAGATATCAATTACAGGAAAAAATCTGTAAAAAATACAAACACTTGGAGGCTAATCAATACACTACTAAATAACCAAGAGATGATTGAGGAAATCAAAAAATACCTAGAAACAAATGACAATGAAAACACAACAACCCAAAACCTATGGGATGCAGCAAAAGCAGTTCTAAGAGGAAAGTTTACAGCAATACAATCCTACCTCAAGAAACAAGAAACATCTCAAATAAACAACCTACCTTACACCTAAAGCAAGTAGAGAAAGAAGAACAACAAACCCCCAAAGTTAGCTGAAGGAAAGAAATCATAAAAATCAGATCAGAAATAAAAGAAAAAGAAATTAAGGAAACAATAGCAAAGATCAATAAAACTAAAGGCTGCTTCTTTGTGCAGAAAAGAAAATTGATAAACCATTAGCCTGACACATCAAGAAAAAAAAGAAGACTCCAATCAATAGAATTGGAAATGAAGAAGGAGAAGTAACAACTGACCCTGAAGAAATACAAAGGATCATGAGAGATTACTACAAGCAACTCTATGCCAATAAAATGGACAACCTGGAAGAAATGGACAAATTCTTAGAAAAGCACAACCTTCTGGGACTGAACCAGGAAGAAATAGATAATATAAACAGAGCAATAACAAGCACTGAAATTGAGACTGTGATTAAAAATTTTCCAACAAACAAAAGCCCAGGACCAGATGTCTTCACAGGCGAATTCTATCAAACATTTAGAGAAGAGCTAACACCTATCCTTCTCAAACTCTTCCAAAATATAGCAGAGGGAGGAACACTCCCAAACTCATTCTCTGAGGGCACCATCACCCTGATACCAAAACCAGACAAAGATGTCACAAAGAAGGAAAACTACAGGCCAATATCCCTGATGAACATAGATGCAAAAATCCTCAACAAAATACTAGCAAACAGAATCCAACAGCACATTAAAAGGATCATACTCCATGATCAAGTGGGGTTCATCCCAGAAATGCAAGGATTCCTCAACATATGCAAATCAATCAACGTGATACACCATATTAACAAACTGAAGAATGAAAACCACATGATCATCTCAATAGATGCAGAAAAAGCTTTCGACAAAATTCAACACCCATTTATTATAAAAAGCCTCCAGAAAGTAGGCATAGAGGGAACTTATCTCAACATAATAAAGGCCATATATGACAAACCCACAGCCAATATCGGTCTCAATGGTGAAAAACTGAAACCATTTCCTCTAAGATCAGGAACAAGACAAGGTTGCCCACTCTCACCACTGTTATTCAACATAGTTTTGGAAGTTTTAGCCGAGCCATCACAGAAGAAAAAGAAATAAAAGCAATTCATATCGGAAAAGAAGAAGTAAAGCTGTCACTGTTTGCAGATGACATGATACTATACATAGAGAATCCTAAAGATGCTACCAGAAAACTACTAGAGCTAATCAATGAATTTGGTAATGTAGCAGGATACAAAATTAATGCACAGAAATCTCTTGCATTCCTATACACTAATGATGAATAATCTGAAAGAAAAATTAAGGAAACACTCCCACTTACCACTGCAACAAAAAGAATCAAATACCTAGGTATAACCCTACCTAAGGAGACAAAAGACCTGTATGCTGAAAACTATAAGACACTGATGAAAAAAATTAGAGATGATACAAACAGATGGAGAGATATACCATGTTCTTGGATTGGAAGAATCAACATTGTGAAAATGATTACACTACCCAAAGCAATCAACAGATTAAATGCAATCCTTATCAAACTATCAATGGCATTTTTCACAGAACTAGAACAAAAAATTTCACAATTTGTATGGAAACAGAAAAGACCCCGAATAGCTAAAGCAATCTTGAGAAAGAAAAATGGAGCTGGAGGAATCAGGCTCCTGGACTTCGGACTATACTACAAAGCTACAGTAATCAAGACAGTATGGTACTGGCACAAAAACAGAAATATAGATCAATGGAACAGGATAGAAAGCCCACAGATAAACTCATGCGCATATGGTCACCTTATTTTTGATAAAGGAGGCAAGAATAAACATTGGAAAAAAGACAGCCTCTTCAATAAGTGGTGCTGGGAAAACTGGACAGGTACATGTAAAAGCATGAAATTAGAACACTCCCTAACACCATACATAAAAATAAGCTCAAAATGGATTAAAGACCTAAATGTAAGGCCAGACACTATAAAAGTCTTAGAGGAAAACATAGGCAGAACACTCTATGACATAAATCACAGCAAGATCCTTTTTGACACACCTCCTAGAGAAATGGAAATAAAAACAAAAATAAACAAATGGGACCTAATGAAACTGAAAAGCTTTCACACAGCAAAGGAAACCATAAAGAGGACGGAAAGACAACCCTCAGATTGTGAGGAAATATTTGCAAACGAAGCAACTGACAAAGGATTAATCTCCAAAATTTACAATCAGCTCATGCAGCTCAATATCAAAAAAACAAACAACTCAATCCAAATATGGGCAGAAGACCTAAATAGACATTTCTGCAAAGAAGATATACAGATTGCCAACAAACACATGAAAGGATGTTCAACATCACTAATCATTAGAGAACTGCAAGTCAAAACTACATTGAAATATCACCTCACACTGGTCAGAATAGCCATCATCAAAAAATCTACAAACAATAAATGCTGGAGAGGGTGTGGAGAAAAGGAAACCCTCTTGCACTGCTGGTGGGAATGTAAATTGACACAGCCACTATGCAGAACAGTATGGAGGTTCCTTAAAAAACTAAAAATAGAACTACCATACGACCCAGTGATCCCACTACTGGGCATATACCCTGAGAAAACCATAATTCAAAAAGAGTCATGTACCACAATGTTCATTGCAGCTCTGCTTACAATAGCCAGGACATGGAAGCAACCTAAGTGTCTACTGACAGATGAATAGATAAAAAAGATGTGGCACATATATACAATGGAATATTACTCAGCCATAAAAAGAAATAAAATTGAGTTATTTGTAGTAAGGAAGATGGACCTAGAGACTGTCATAGAGTGAAGTAAGTTAGAAAGAGAAAAACAAATACCGTACACCAACACATATATACGGAATCTAAAAAAAAAAAAAAAGGTTCTGAAGAACGTAGGGGCAAGATAAGAATAAAGACATAGATGTAGAGAATGGACCTGAGGACACAGGAGGGGAAGGGTAAGCTGGGACGAAGTGAGAGAGTAGCATTGACATATATACACTACCAAATGTAAAATAGATAGCTAGTGGGAAGCAGCCACGTAGCTCAGGGAGATCAGCTCAGTGCTTTGTGACTACCTAGAGGGAAGGGATAGGGAGGGTGGGAGGGAGATGCAAGAGGGAGAAGATATGGGGATATATGTATATGTATGGCTGATTCACTTTGTTATAAAGGAGAAACTAACACACCATTGTACAGCAATTATACTCCAATAAAGATGTTAAAAAATAAATAAATAAAATGCGTTTTTAAAAGGCCCCCAAAGAACCCAAAATGTTTACAAAAATAATCTTTATGAGTTTGAAATTTTTATGTTTTACTCTAAAATTTCTGCATTGTTTCATTTTTTAAATAATAAGTATAGTTTCATGGATTATTTGTGTAAATTTTAAACAAAAGTGAAAAGTACTGCATAGTACTTAACTAAGCCACTAATAATCAATGTGTTTTTACTGGATTGGTAAATTTCTCTGTCAACATGCTTCTTAAAACTTCTCATAGATCAGCTTGGTGCTTTGTGACCACCTAGAGGGGTGGGATAGGGAGGGTGGGAGGGAGCAAGACACAAGAGGGAAGAGATATGGGAACATATGTATATGTATAACTGATTCACTTTGTTATAAAGCAGAAACTAACACACCATTGTAAAGCAATTATACTCCAATAAAGATGAAAAAAAAACTTCTCATAAAAAGAATATAATGTTGCTTCTAATATCTCAAACTAAGCAAGAATCAACATGCAGAGAAAAATTAAATTCTCTCCCTAAGTTATCCTCAAGTTAGCCAACTCTAGAAGTCTATACGAAATGACAGAAATAAATACAACTATTTCGATTAGAAATGTCAGAAACAATGAGAAGTGGTTCCAAAAAACAATGGGGAAATAAATTATGGATTAAAATAGTTGTTTCCCAAAGTTTTTCCCTTAAAATACTTGTACTTCAGAATTTAATTGTTTTATAGGGGAAATAAACTGCTTCATCATCCAAAAAGTTTGGGAGAAATCTAGGCTAAGCACAAACATGTTTCGTAACTTCCAGACTTCTTGAAGCCCTTAACATATGTTCATGCAGGTGGTGAATCTGTAACATAGAGAGAGATTATCCAGTGCATCCCACATTGATTTGTTCCCAAATCCTTTTTTTCCATGATAGCTGTTAACAGCTCATGTTGTGCAAAATGCTTATCAACATGTCAAGGATGTTGCTAAATTTAAAATACTTAGTTCCAAAAATAGAAATTATAAATTGTACCCCTGATTCCTTAGTTAACCAAATAAATCTAGACCATAGATAGATTGCACCATGTGTTTCCTTAGACTAAATGGCAGCAGAAAATTTTTATAAATTCTTGGGGAAAAATAGCCTACCTATTCATCCTAACCTGTTCTCCAGATATTTGGATTCACATTTTATTTACCTCAGCTGTATCTGGGCTTGGGGAGTCCTTCCCCCATTCCTATTAATCCTCTTTTATGATCGGTTATTAAAACATCTACAATGTTTTAAATGATTAATAAAGTTGTCCTCCTTATGTTTAAAAGCTTCAGATCAATAACTTTCAAGTTCAGAACTTTGTATCTTCTGGATGTAATTATACTAAAACACAGCACACCAAAAAAATGTGCAGCAAAATTCCCATAATTCAAATTATTTATGCTGATGAATAGTGTTTATACTCACAAATAAGTCAAATTAAATATAATAAATATATTCTAGAGTTATATTCAAAGAGAAGAATTAGCTCTCCATGTGTTTACATAAATGAAATAAAAGTATGTGTAATATGTAAGATAATTTTTTGTATATTAATGCAAGTACAATTATACACATACATTTACATATGAATATGAATATACATTAGGGATCTGATTTTCCTTTCCCTCCTCATTAAGGAGTCATTTAAAATCCTTAGTGCAATATGGTCAAGAAATTATCCTCTGTTCTTTCTGGGATTTCTTTCTCCTTTAGACTAGTCTGCAAACGCCATGAGGTCAGGAAGCAGCTTGCCCCTTTGGGCAGAGATATAGATGTTTTCATACTTCTTAAATTACATTAAACATCCTTCCTTGTTGCAATGACTCAGAGGCTTGCCATTTAACCATTCCATATCCATAATTAAATGAGCTACATGTATATTTCAATAATTTCTAACCAATGCCCTAGAACAGGAGGCTAGCAAAATATAGCCCTTGGGCAAAATCCAGCCAACACCTGTTTTGTAAGTAAAGTTTTATTGGAACATAGCCATGTCTATGACCATTTTCATGCCATGAAGGCAGAGTTGAGTACTTTTAAGAAAATGTCCTTTATGGCCAACAAAGCCTAAAATATTTACTATCTAGCCCTTTACAAAAAAAACAGTTTGTCAACCCCTGGTATAGGCTTAAAAAACAGGTTAATTCTCTTGTTGTCAGTGTAATTGCTGTTAGATTTGGTTTTGGAATTGAGTTTCTCCATATATTTGAATATTGGGGTCTCTAATTTTCTGATCATTCAGAATTTTTATTAATGAAATTATATTTTAAATCTCTGATTGAGGAATTTAGGGAAGCTATGTCTTTTCTCAGTCCTGCCTCTTGGTTCAAAAATGCTTGATCTGGGATTTCCCTGGTGGTCCAGTGGGTAAGACTCCGTGCTCCCAATGCAGGGGGCCTGGGTTCAATCCCTGGTCCAGGGAACTAGATCCCACATGCTGCTGCAACTAAAAGATCCTGCAGGCTTAACTAAGACCCTGTGCAGCCAAAATAAATAAATAAATATATTTTTTTAAATGCTTGCTCTTCTGCTATTAATGAAAATCTCCAACCATATAGAGAACTACTGGTTCCCTTCCTAGAGAAACAAACCTAATGAAAGACATGCAATACTCTATACAGAAATCTATAAAACAGTACTAAGATAATTTTTTAAAGATAGAGCGAGACAGACAGTGATTCCATTAATTGAAAGGCTCAATTTTTAAACTTATTAATTCCTTCCAGATTGATCCATAAATTTAATGACATACCAATAAAAATCCCACTAGAGATTTTGGTAGAAACTGACAAGCTGATTCTATGATTTATATGGGAATACAAAAAACAAAGAATAGCTAAGACAAATAAGGAACAAATTTGGAGGATTTACACTTGCTCAGATATCAAGATATTATAAACTGAAGTATTAATAAAAAGTATGGTTTGGGTACAGTAGTGATAAATAGGTCAATGAAAAGAAACAAAGAGTCTAGAAAAATAAGCAAACATATTCATTTGATGTATGACAAATAAATTATACTGGGTCATTTGTTTATCCACATAAAATAATAATAAATCTTAACACTTACCTCACATAAAATTTAATTCCAAGTAGAATGTGAAATTAAATATGAAATGTAAAATAGTAAAACTTCTAGAAGATAACATTAAGAAAGTCTTTCAGACTGTTGGACAGACCCTAGGGTAGCTCCCATGTCATCCCCTTTGAGGGTGGATGGGACCTGTGAGTTGCTTCTAACTGATAGAATATGGCCAAAGTGCAAGGTATTCCAATGTGATTAAAGTCTCAAATAATTTGATTTAAAGTTATTATCAAAAGAGGGATTATCCTATATGGCTTTGACTTAATCAGGTGAAATCCTTTAATAGAGGGACTGTCCTTGGGGGCCTGATGAAGTCAGCAGCCACGTGAAGAAGCCCACAAGACAATGAACTTGCAGGCAGCCTCCAGGAACTACAAGTGGCCTCTGTGACCTGAGGGTGGCTGCCAGCCAACAGCCACTGGAAGGTGGTAACGGATGCCGACAAGGACAATCGATGGTTGAGGAATGGATGTCCTGCCCCTCTGGTGCTGTGTGCTGGAGAAAGCCCCTCAGAATATACATATACTCTCTCAGGGATAATTGAAAGGTGAAAATCTTGAATGGATTGAGAAATTACTGAATTGACTAAAATTGACTAAAGTGACAATGGTTAAATTTGTGCCACTAGGCAGAATGGGATAGGATGGAAATTAATTTCAGCTGTAGAAAAATAAAATTCTATTTTGGAACTCCTAAACTTGTGGGAAATTAAATTAACACATATATAATTACTTTAAGCTTTCGTTCCTATTGATTTGATCATTTTAATTATTCATACACCACTATTCAGGAATAGCTAACTCTGATGAGTAATTTTTCTGTCTACTATTTCATTTTTCCTGAAATTTTATATTCTTCTTAGAATCTCGTAGCAAAGAATGAACTACCTTATTATTTGCTTCAATTCCACAGTCTTGATGACTTTTAAAATCCAATTTGTCTTAGACATAAAATATTTACTATTTTAAACACTTAGTTAATTTCTATTGCCTCAGACTCTTCTAAATATTACACTCCTGAGATTGTCCAGTCCATTACTCCTGGAGGAGACCCTGACATAATACCTTCCCAGATTCATTATTATTTGTTTTGGGGAAGCTTTTGTCCTTGAGTAGAGTTATAATATTTTTCAGAGACAGTTGGGCAAATATTCACTGAGATAAGCCACCATGTATAACTGATGCAAGAAGTACTTTTGAAGTACAGACAGAACTGCAAAGAACAGAATTTCAAGGGGCAAAGATAATTCGCAGTTGCAGATTTAGTCACCATAAGCATACAAAAAGCTTACGGACTCAGCAAACACCACCACCAACCAAGGCAGACACAAACACACCATAGCCTTTTCACAAAGAAATGCTGTTATCTTTCCAATTGTAGTTTCCCTATTGGCCCACTCTATGTGTACTACACTCAAAATTCTTGTACCTTCCAGTCACAGAGAAGGTTCTACTCATGCTCAAATTATATCCCCACTTACATGCTTGCCCCCCTTCAATTTAATCCCAACCAAGAGACAGAGTGATCCATTTGGACATGTCCAATCATGTCACTCCTCTGACAGAATAAATAGTTCACTGAGGATAAACTCCGAAGTCCTTATAACAGCGGACAAGACACCTGTAGGACCTGGACCTCCACTGCCTTTCTGCTCTCATCTACTATCTGTATTCCGTTCACCTCACTTCAGCCTCATGGGTCTCCAGGTTGTTCCTATAAGCACATGTCTCTCTGCCTGTGACAATCTTACTTCAGATTTCCACATGGTTTACTATTCCCTTATGTTTTTCAAATCTTTGCTCAAATGCTCTCTTCATAATGAGGCCACCCCTTTAATATTTCACCCACCACATACCTTATTTTTCTCCATAGCACTTATCACCTCATAACATATTAAATAATTGTTGATTTATTTTTTGTTTCCACCCATCAAAATGTAAACTTTATGTGGGAGTTTGTTTTCTGTTTTGTTCACTGATGTACCACTAACCCCAAGAACACTGCCTGGCACGTGGTACGCCATCAGTAAATACTTGTTGAATGAATAAATGATTAACATAGATTGTAGGTATTGCTACAAAAAGGTAGGTGTTTGTTACACTGCTTTTCTTTGATATATTTCATTTTTAACTAGCAACATCCAGGAGAATCTCAGCTCCCACCAAGTCTGATTAGAGAAACCCCTCTGGATCAGTGAACCTTGTGATTAATGAATCTTGTTAGGATGGATGAGCCTGAAGACAGACTTCCTGGCCAGGACCTCCAGCAGCTTCTTTCCCATCTCTGATGACTTGTTTAAGAGTTGAACTCAAGTCTTGGTCATACGAACCCTAGCATCCAACTTTGACTGGAAATATACTTTCTAAATAGATCTTTAGACTCACTGCCCTTGTGATCACAAAGTTTTAACTCATATTTACAAATGTTTAGGTATAAAAAGAAACAATGATTTTAGCCCCACTGCAATTTTATCTTTTTGTTCTCCTTGTAAAAAATACACTGAAATTTACTGCAAGGACCTTATAAAAGTAATAAAATAATGTAAAATGACCATAAAACCAATCACGTATTTATAGGAAATACCAGAATAAAATCACTTTTTTTGTGAGATGTCAAATCCAAAGAAACGTCTGACTTAAGACAACTTTCTGCTGTCTTTAAGCATCTAATGTGTTCAGCTTCTTGTGTCCCTACAGGCCTGGGAAGGCATTTATTACTGTCAATTTGAAAAAACTCTACTGACCATTGTCCATGCTTATAGGAATCTTCAGTGTGAATTCTGTTAACTGAAAAACCTTTTTAATAATAGTCTCTGTCTTGTCTTTTCCATTATGTTTACTCAAACTATATCCATCCACACCAGTCAAAAGAACAAAACAAACAAACAAAATACTCAGGCTTCCTATAACCATATCCTTTGAAACAAGCTGCTATTATGGCATACTAACGTCTACTAACTTTTGTCTATGCAAAAACGTAAACAAAAGAAATCCAGAAATTACCAGGCAATACAGGTTGAATATGACCAGGAATTCAACACACTTCTAAATAAACAAGTGCTGTCTAGGAATGAATTAATAAAAGCGTAATCAAATGAAGCACTAACTCAATTTAGTGCGACTCAAGGTAAAGATTCAATAAGGACTTTAGAGAAATTAAAACGACTAGAACACACTTCTGAGAAGGCTCACAAAATAATACTTAAAAGAATGGAACTTAATGGAAAACAGTGAAAAAAACAGTAGACAAGAAAAGTGAGAAAGATGGTGACCATCTGCCCTCCAGCTTCATTGAAACAGAATAAGATGGAGTGATCCACAGCGATAGGTTAAAGATGATAGAGGACTCACTCAGTGGCCTGTCTTCAGTCTTTAGTGAACTTATTCTTCTGAGACATTGTACACTGTCAGTTGCTCCCTCCCTTATGAAGAGTCTCCTCTCCTGCCTAAAGTACAACTCTATTCTTCTCTTACCTTGATAGTCACTTTTGGTATCCATGGTCTCCAAGGTTTCAAGGTCATAAAAAGAAGGCAAGGGTTTGGAAATGGACAGCGTTAGTCTTCACATAATTTTTTACTTTTACTGTGTTCTTTTGCTTTTCCTTTTTGTGGCTCTGCTTCTGACGGCTCTAAAATGTGGATGTTATTTAAAACTACGTCCTTTTTTGACCCCCTTTTCTTTTTATTCTCTTTCTCCTTCCTGCGTAATCTCACCCACACACGCTGGTGACTCTTAAAATTATATTCCAACTTTAAGCTCTTTCCTAAATTCCACTGAATTTTCCTCTCCTCAGGTATCTTGCGGGTTCATAAAACTTCATCATGTTGAAAACCAAACTTACCATTTCTGCCTAAAACCTCCCTTTCTTGTATTTTCTATTAACGACATTCTTATCAAACCAATCCTCTAAATTAGCAACAATGAAATGACCTTAAGTTCCTCCGCCTCCCTCTCAACCTCCCACTCACATTGTGAGTTTGTTTGTTTTGTTTTGGTTTGGTTTTTTGTCTCCCCTTTCTAAGTGATGCTTCTTGAAAGTAAGGACCTGTTGTATTCATCCTCCTTATCTCAGTGCCTAGAAGAGTAGCGAGTACATATCAGGTGTACAAGGTAAGAAACAAAAAAGGAGAGAAGAAAGGAAAGGAGGGAGAAAGAGAAGAAAGGAATAATGAAAGGAAAATGAAAGGAGACGAGAGAGATGTAAGGAGGAAAGCAATTAATAAAATGACTGAGCTATTACTCATAATAGGATAAAGTTTATAACAGCTGACAGCTGAGGCTGTAATTCTTTTGTGGCAGACAGCTCTTTCTTGCCGGAAAGACTTATGAAAGGTTTTTGGAGTAAAAGTTAAGCCCCTCAGGGCCTACTTACCAATCAATGAAAGCTTGGAGAGAATATGCAATACTCTACATAATAAAAAAAGACAGAGTCTGGAGAATTCCAAGGCAAAATAAGAGTGAGACACAGAGAGAAAAAATGAGACAAACACAACCAGGACAGTGCACTCACCACCATGACTTTCAAATCTTCGATCAGTTCTAGGAGATGCATTAAAATCTTGGCGTGAGTGGATATTTTCATTCTTGCAGTGCAATGAAATGATGGAATTTAGAATCTACGTTTACATGGGATAAAAATGAGACAAAACTCATGGACACAAAAGCCAGAGCATTAGGGAACTGTTGACCAAAACTTCCCACCAGGCGGGATGATAACCACTTGCATGAACTGTCTCACAACATGAGGTCTGGATAAGGAACATGGTGCTGCCACTGAAAACTAACTGGGAGAATTCAGGAGGAGGCAAAAAAAGGGAGGAGATGCCAGCCCATAATACGTCCTACCAACCTCCCAGAATCCTTCACGCTGGAATCCATCTTGGCTGAGAGATGCATGCACCACCAGGAAGGACCCCGAGTCAGACCAAACACGGGCCAAGTGAGATGACTGACCAGAGACAACCCAGAAACTCACCCCATCACCATAAAACCTGAGACTGTGAGTCACGTGGCAGAGCAGTTCTCCTGGTTGCCCTTACCCCACTGGTCTCCGCCCTGGGAACCCCTCTCCAATTAAGTCTTTTGCTTTGTCTGCACATGTGTCTCCTCGGACACTTCATTTCCAAGTGTTAGACAAGAGCCCACTCTGGAAGGGGTTTCCCTTCCTGCAACAAGAGGACAGGGCAACAAGCGGATCTGGGGTTACATTCACAGTCACACGTTACAGTGAAAGTAATTCGACTTGCCATAAAGGAAAGTGGCAGCTGGAGTGTGACCTCAGCCTCTTCCAGGGAATCTGATACAAAGAATCAGATCACATGGAAAATGATTCTATCCAAAAGATCAAACCAAAGTTATAAAACTAAATGCTCAAGATAGTACAGGACATTGCTCTATTCCAAATTCAGAGACAAGACTAAATAAACCAGGTTAAAATCCTAATAGGAACTCAAGAAATTCACCTTTGATCTTGGGCAACTAATTCTTCCTATACCCATCTAGCATAGTGGTATAATCCCTAAAGAGGTTTAAATACCTGAAGCTAGCACAGCCTTGAAAATAGGCACTGGCCCCTATTGCTTGAATTGAAGGAAATCTGTATAAACTAACAGGCACTTGGGCAGTAGGCCAACATTGTCAATATACTCCTTTTTTTTTTTTTTTTTTTTTTTTTTTTACTTTTCAAGGGGTTCAGTGTTTATCAGTCTATTCCTGTGTTCTTATAGCTGAGTGAGATGGGGAGTAGAAGAAGCAGATGGGAATGTCTGATGGTTTGAGGTAGAAATATTTATGTCTGCCAATATCAGGTTAAAATATATAAAATTTCTTACTATGGGACCACTACACCCTTCATACTCGTTTTGGTGCTGTATAGGCCAATTTATTTTCTTTATACGCTGCAGTCTGAGCTTTATAACTTGTAAATATATGTATTGTTATATAAAAAATGAATGTACTCATTTTGACAGGCTAATGAGGTACAGGAGTGCAAAATGGTAGAAAATTCTACTATCATACTTGTTTTGTAATAAACCAAATTGCAGGCCTCTGAAACACGCTGCTGTCATAATAAAACCATTCACAGCCGTATCTAAGAGAAGAGACTTCTTACTTTTCAATCAGTGACAGTCAAGTCACCTCTGCTATAAAAGAAAATGCTCTCAGTGGTTTTTGAAGCAGAAAAATGAGTAAACAACCAAGGAACACTCCAAAAACTGTTAGTCATCAAAATAAATTAGAAAAGCCTCAAAGTCATTAGAAAATATCAAATCTTGTAGAGGTTATAACAATCTTAAATAGTGCCTACTCTACCATCAGTATTTAGAGAACATTTTTTCACTTCACTAATATTCTTGGTTATTGGCATTGTTCCCAGCTAGTATCTCCTCCTCACTCTAAGATGCTCTCTGACACTTACACTTTATGTTAAAAACACTGACCAGATACTTTACATTGCATTTTTCAAATGTACATTTCCTTCCAAAGTACCAATTTTCCTCATAAGATAAACACTTTTTTCCTTGACCAAGAGAGGATCTTTTTTTCTTTAAATCAGTCATGTTTGGAAACTAACTTTTATATTAAAGCACCAAAGCAAAACACTGGGGACATTCTCTAGACTTTTTTTTTTCCTTCCTTTGAAACCTTCCCTCTGACATCCTGGGGACGTGAAGGGTCAGTATGTGAAAGAGCAGTCTCACGTGGATTACAGGTCAAGAGCCAGCAACTTGTTTGGTCAATTTGAAAAAGAGGATCCATGGGCTTCTAATTACAGTGATGTCCATGTAGAAGGGAAGAAACACTGGATTTCACCTCTGAATCCCTGCTTTATAACTGACTTACTTTGCACGGTATGGAATAAGCTCTCTCGCTGCTTTCTGACACAACTGCCCGAACTACAGCTGCCATATTACCTCACCTTTCTGGAACTTGTCTACCTTTCAATTCCATCTGCATGTAATAGAGCAAGGAGAGAATGTCCTAGTGACCAAGAATGCTATTTTTACAGGAGTATCTCTCACCCGCTTTCAGAATCTATTTCTTCTTAGTTTGAATAGAATTTGAAGAAGCCTGAAGGCAGCACAGTGTAATTATTAAGAGCACAGACGCTGGAGTCAGACAGTCTGAGCTGAATCCTGGTTCTGCTGTTTATTAACTCTGTGACCTTAAATTACTTAAACTCAGTGCTCTGTTGGATCACCGATAAGATGAGGAAAACAGTATTTTTTACAGAGTTGTTACAGGATGAAATTAATTAAAATATATAAAACACCTAGAACTGTGCCAGGCATAGTTTTTGTTTGATGTCTAAGCCCATAAACTATTATAAACAGCCAGAAAGAAGAGAGACAAGGGCTTCTGAGGGCATTTGCACTGACACCATCAAGCATTATCAACTTAAAGTCTAGTAGCAAAGGGAAGGGGTGGGGTTATTGCTTAAAAATAGACGTAAGAATTGGGGACATTGAATATGGGAGTAAAAGCCTGGTGAGTATCCAAGGGCAGCACATCACAATAGAGTAGTGAATGTTTATGAAGAGGAGCCTGAACCATCACGTCCGAGGACCTCTATTTCAGCTCAGTAAAATAGTTAATGTTTATACAGATAACCCTGAGTATTTAAGAAATGATTAAAACAGGCTCAGTAATTTCCTTGAAGCTGTAATACAAAAGATTTCTGCTCAAAAAAAGTCAAATAAAAAATTTTAGTGCCATAATAGATACATACTTAGCTAGCTAAAACACTTGGTTACTCAGAATGATTTAATCTAAGTGATCTTGTTATAAGAAGATACAGAGAGAATAAAATCAAAATATAACGTAGCAAATGATTTCATGAGGAGGTGTGGCAAAGACAGCTAATTATCCCCGAAACTTTCCTTCTCCGAGTCCTCTTTCGGACATAGAAACGTCCTGAGTATGTGGGGACGTGACTCTCCACTCATCTGGAGGCTACATGTCCTCATGTCCCTTGCAGCTCGGTGTGAGCATGTGACTAACCTCTTCTCACTGGAATGTCAATGGAATCTATTGTATCACTTATGTGGTGCTTCCTTATAGGAAAACTGCTTGCCTTCCACTTCCTCCTCCGCACCCCACAAGCTGTATTGAGAACATGAGGCAGGTAAGCTAGCTTCTACCATGCAGATGAGGTGGCAACCAAGGAAATGGAACAAAAAGACAGAGGAAACTGGGTCCCTAGGTCAACTCATGGAGGGAGCAGGGTGCCCCACCTCTCCTGGAGCCCATGCCTCCCCTCGAGGCAATTAACTTCTATCTCATTCGAGCTAGAGCACTTGGGAGTCTTTTTGTTGTAGCAGCCTAGTATTATCTTAATAAATTTAGAGAAAGATAATATAAATTAAATTCAAACCTATACTAAGGGCAAGTGTTGGACAAATTACTATGTCAGGCTTTATAAAGATGCAGAATTAATTAGATGCAAGTTCTGCCCTCGGAGACATTATAATCCAGAAAAGATGAGCCAAGTACCCAGACAATTACATTACCACACAGTCTACGTTGCTTGTCACCTGAGAGTTATAAACAAGGTGCCATGGGGTTACAGGAAGAAACAATTCTATCAACTTGCACCAGGAAATCTCAAGTCAGGAAAATCCTCAGGAAAATGGCCTTTGAGAGGACCTAAAATTGAAAGGATCTCCAAAGCAGAGATAAATAATAGTAAGAAAGAAAAACAGTATGAATAAAAGCATTACAGCAGAAAAGTGGATACATGTTCACGTGTCCTATTAGAATGGAGGGTGAGGTTGAGGGGCTTCGGAACACATAAGCTAGAAGAGCAGGTTTAGAACCACATTGTGAAGAGCACTGAATTATTATAAAATATGTATTTTTATGGCTCTTTCCACACACAAACATTGCTCTATAAGTGCTCTGTGTACTTTCTCAGCTGATCATCAAAACAAACTCTAATCTTTTATATAGCACTTCTAGTGTGAGGAGTTTGTACCTAATTCAGCAAGCAATGGAAATTTTGAAGAAGTATGAGAAGGTGGATGACACTCTAGCTGGGCTTCAGGAGGGCTACTCACCATGTAGCAGTGTGCAGCACAGGATGCCAAGGGGAGCTGTGAGAATATATGTGTTATATATATATATATATATATATATATATATATATTTGTAAAGACGAGGCAAGAGATGAAGGCTTGAATTAGTGTGGCAACACTGAACCTGGAAAAGAGGGGCTGGACTCAAGACACTATGAAGAACTTGGCAAGAAATTATGTGATGTGAAGAGTCCTATGAAAAAGGGAATAACGCTCAGGTTTAGAATCTCAGCCCTGAAATTAACAAAATAAGGAGTTAGGTATTATTATTAACAACAACAAGGAAAAGGAGGCAAGGATGTTCCCTGGGCTTACTGAGATGTTGACAGAGTTTGTGCAGAGAACGTTTGCTTTCTCTGTTCCGTAACTTACTATGTGCCTTTTCAAGAAAATAGTTTAATGTTTCCAAATTTTTTGTCTGAAAAATAGGAACAAAAACATCCCTCATAGACTTGTTTGGAGAATTAAATAAGATAATTTTTTTTTAGAAAGGAAAGAAATAGCACCGGGCACCATAGCACTGTAGATAGCACACGGTAGGCACTCACTAAATGGTAGCTAATATTCTTGTTGCTATTGCTGCTGCTTTTTCTCCTGACATTATGAAAAACTGAGAGCAAAGGGTATAGGTTTGAAAGGCTTCTGTGTGTGTGTGCATGATATATATATATGTATATATATATATGTATATATATGGAAGATGTAAGAGTTGATGAAATCATCAAAAAATAAAAAGTTTTAATGGGAGAACCTTGGGAAATACCCCCATTCTAAGACACTGTAGGAGAGAAGGGGGCCAGTGAAGGAGACAGAGGAGGAAATAACAGTGAGGTAAGAAGAAATGAGAGGTGGGGAAAAAGAAAACTCTAAGAGAGGATGGTCAACATGTCAAAGGCTTCTTAGAGGACAAAAGAGAATTTAGGGGCTTCCCTGGTGGCGCAGTGGTTGAGAGTCCGCCTGCCGATGCAGGGGACGCGGGTTCGTGCCCCTGTCTGGGAAGATCCGACATGCTGCGGAATGGCTGGGCCCGTGAGCCATGGCCACTGAGCCTGAGCGTCCAGAGCCTGTGCTCCGCAACGGGAGAGGCCACAACAGTGAGAGGCCCGCATACCGCAAAAAAAAAAAAAAAAAGGAAGAAAAAGAAGAATTGTGATCTGAGAAAAACAGTATTGATTTGAGTGTCAGAGCAAAAAAAAAAAAAAAAAAAAAAAATGGAGCTTATCAGGAGATGGAGACTGAAACGTGTTTATCAACAAGTGGGAAAGAACCAGTAGAGAGAAAGATTAAATTGACAAAGGAGAAAGAAAAATCGAAGGAATGAAATCTCAGAGGACGCAAAAGAGGTTAGATCAAGAGCCCAGGTGCAAGGATGAGGAAGAAAGGTGCACTTTCCTCATGGAGGGAAGAGAGAAAAAAGGCAGGTGGGATGGTGAAGAAATGAAGACATTGAGGCAACACTGCCTGTGACAGGGCTCCTTTAAGGGGGCTTTTTAGTAAAGCAGTAGGTTAAATCAACTACTGAGGGGCAGTGAAATGGGTAAAATTAAAGATTTCACAGTTTATTTTTTCTTTCACAGGTAAAGTGAATTTATCCAGTAAAAGGCATTATTTATTACTGTTTCCACCTTAATAATATTTTATCAAATCCACTTTTCTCCTCAAAGCATTCATTCTTCTAACATTTGGTGAAAAGCATCTTGAATGACTGAAATGAGTCATTTCCAGTTATTTCCACTCCTTAGTATCAACTCTGCTTATAAAAGGAATAAATGCTGGTAGTGGCGGAAGGGGTACCAAATTGCACAGCACCATTCTGAAACACTCACCTTCCAAAGGAATGATCATAATGCAATTTTCACAGATTTATTCTACATCCACTGTACTGGCATGAATGATGTCTGCTAAAACTTCATGTCCACCCAGAACCTCAGAATGTGACCTTGTTTAGAAATAAGGTCTTTGCAGATGTACTTAGTTAAGCTAGGTTGTGAAATGGATTAGGGTGGACCCTAATCAATATGACTTGTGCCCCCGAAAAAGAGGGAAATTTGGACACAGACACAGACACAGAAGGAAGACATATGAAGGCAGAGGCAGAGTTTGGAGTTATGCTGCCTCAAGCCAAGGAATGTGTGGGGCTCTCAGAAGCTGGAGGAAACGAGAAAGAATCATCCCTTATGGGCTTCAGAGGAAACAGGGCCCTGCTAACACCTTGATTTTGAACTTCCAGCCTACAGAACCATGGGGGATTAAATTTCTGTTGTTTTAGGCCACCTAGTTTGTGGTGCTTTTTTATGGCAGTCCTAGAAAACTAATAATACCCACCAAAAAGAAATAAGGAGCTAAGTCCCATGACTAATAGGTACTTCCTCTATTAGACCTCGTAAGGATCATTTAAAAATCAAAAGTACCATTTTCTACCAGAACTTAGCTTTGTTGAGCCTGAATCTCTCTCCAGAAACATCAAGAAGAAAATATCAGCTCTTAAATTGTCATTGTAAACAGAGTACGGTTTATCCGAAAGCCCTGAAAATATGATGGGGAACAGACATGAGAAAAAAGCACTTTAAGAATCTAGAAACAATAAATGCTGGAGAGGGTGTGGAGAAAAGGGAACACTCTTGCACTGCTGGTGGGAATGTGAATTGGTACAGCCACTATGGAGAACAGTATGGAGGTTCCTTAAAAAACCCAGCAATCCCACTACTGGGCATATACCCTGAGAAAACCATAATTCAAAAAGAGTCATGTACCAAAATGTTCATTACAGCTCTATTTACAACAGCCCGGAGATGGAAACAACCTAAGTGCCCATTTTCAGATGAATGGATAAAGAAGATGTAGCACGTATATACAATGGAATATTACTCAGCCATAAAAAGAAACGAAAGTGAGCTATTTGTAATGAGGTGGATCGACCTAGAGTCTGTCATACAGAGTGAAGTAAGTCAGAAAGAGAAAGACAAATACTGTATGCTAACACATGTATATGGAATCTAAAAAAAAAAAAAGGTTCTGAAGAACCTAGGGGCAGGACAGGAATAAAGACACAGTTGTAGAGAATGGATGTGAGGACACAGGAGGGGGAAGGGTAAGCTGGTACAAAGTGAGAGAGTGGCATGGACATATATACACTACCACACGTAAGGTAGATAGCTAGTGGGAAGCAGCCGCATAGCACAGGGAGATCAGCTCGGTGCTTTGTGACTGCCTGGAGGGGTGGGATAGGGAGGGTGGGAGGGAGGGAGACACCAGAGGGAAGAGATATGGGAACATATGTATATGCATAACTGATTCACTTCGTTATAAAGCAGAAACTAACACACCATTGTAAAGCAATTATACCCCAATAAAGATGTTAAAAAAAAAAAAGCACTTTAAGATCTATTACATAAAAAATTACCCAAGCGCCATTAGTCCCAAAGTTCTACAGAAGAGGTCAGTCAAATGAGAATGAGAACTAATCACTCAGAATAACCAATCAGTAGAGAAAAAATAATAGCCTAAGGCCCTAATACATGTCCCTTTAAAAGAAAAGAAACTCAGTTAGAAAACTGAGCCTGGAGCAAGGTACAGCGGTGAAAGCAAAAAAAAAAAAAAAAAAAACAGTGTTAGGGTTCCGTCTGGAATTCCTTGATAACACATCAGAAAGAATCACATAGGCATGGACTGCCAGAGGGACCAGGAAGGACAAGGCCCACTCTGTGTTTTAAGACTGTTTTTGAATCTTACCACACATTTGGATAAAAAACAACCCAACTCTCTATGCTTTGAGCCTATAAGATATCACAGGAGGAAATAAAACAAAATTTAGAGATCAAGGTCTGGGATTGTGGTGCAATTACTCTGGAGAGGTGGTGAAAAGGTACTATAAAGAGCCATAGAACACCAAAAGAGAAACTTTAGACCTAAGCTGCTCCTTTTTCATGAGACAATGAAATCAGTGGGAGATAAAGGGACAAAACTTCCTTTTTTACTTAAAGAACTGCTGGGAAATATGCTGTGTTCATATGGGCAAAATAAAAAAAAAAATAAATAATGGAGTAGAAAGGGCCACGGTAAGATGTTATGAGGATATTACCTTTAAGAACATCAACTTTTGATTTTAAAATGGCCTGGAGTTATTATAGACTTCTAAGGATTTGAACAGCAAGATCAAAATGACTCTTAGAAAGATGTTTCTTCCTGTAAGTAGGTTAGTTTACAGAACAGAGAAGGCGATAAAAAAAATTTGAACATGAGGCAAGTGAGTACCCAGATTGGGTAATGTATGTAAAAAGACCAACACACAAAATTCAAAGTGAATTAGATGAAACGGACCTGCACTTAGATCTGCTTTCCTTCCATAAACACTTCAACCAAAACCTCTGATCTTTTATTGTCCTGCCGTCAAGTAAACATTCCATCAATCCTTTGTTTATAATCCGTTGATCCCAGTAAGCCTTTTCGTTGTCCCTCATCTCCATGATGTTCTCGCTTCCCTACCTACACAATTTTTTTTTTACATTTCTTTTTTTTTAACATCTTTATTGGAGTATAATTGCTTTACAATTATAAATTGTGTTAGTTTCCGCTTTATAACAAAGTGAATCAGTTATACATATACATATGTTCCCATATCTCTTCCCTCTTGCGTCTCCCTCCCTCCCACCCTCCCTATCCAACCCCTCTAGGTGGTCACAAAGCACCGAGCTGATCTCCCTGTGCTATGCGGCTGCTTCCCACTAGCTAGCTATTTGACGTGTCCATCAACAGATGAATGGATAAAGAAGATGTGGCACATATACACAATGGAATATTACTCAGCCATGAAAAGAAACGAGATTGAGTTATTTGTAGTGAGGTGGATGGACCTAGAGTCTGTCATACAGAGTGAAGTAAGTCAGAAAGAGAAAAACAAATACCGTAAGCTAACACATATATATGGAATCTAAGAAAAAAAAAATAGTCACGAAGAACCTAGGGGTAAGATGGGAATAAAGACACAGACGTACTAGAGCATGGACTTGAGGATATGGGGAGGGGGAAGGGTAAGCTGTGACAAAGTGAGAGAGTGGCATGGACATATATACACTACCTACACAATTTAAATAAAGTTGTTCATAATTAAAATCACTCCCTTTCACTCCTAACTCCCTACCCCACCCTTTCCATGATACTCACCTGGCTAAATCCCAGTGCTTATTAAGCCCCACCCTCCTCACCCTTGCACCTGGACATCTGAATGGAGCTGAAGAAAAAAACACAACCATGCTTATCCTTCTCCCTTCTATTTCATAATCGCTAACCTAAAGAGGACCCTTGCCCAGCAATCTGTCTTCCTGCTCCATTCACTCTTCTACACACTTAGATAATTATTCCATGCCTTCTCTGTCCTCAAATCTCCAATACCATCTTCCCTCAGCTGATGATCTTGTTTCTATTTCTCTGAAAAGGCAGATGATATCACAAGAGAAAATTTTCAAGCTCTTATCACCATATCTGCTTTTACGTCATCTTTTTCTTGATGCTAGAAATGAACAACCCATGCTCTTCTCCAACCCCTCCTCTTGTCTCTAGGGCCAATCTCCTCTTACCTGCTCAAAGACATCACTCCAACATCTATCCCTCCTCCCTCTTTTCCATGATCATTTTTCTTCACTTCACCACTGGCATACAAACATAACATCTTCAAAAAATTGCCTCCAGGGCTTCCCTGGTGGCGCAGTGGTTGAGAGTCCGCCTGCCGATGCCGGGGACACGGGTTCGTGTCCCGGTCTGGGAAGATCCCACATGCCGCGGAGCAGCTGGGCCCGTGAGCCATGGCCGCTGAGCCTGCGCGTCCGGAGCCTGTGCTCCGCAAGGGGAGAGGCCACAGCAGTGAGAGGCCCGCGTACAAAAAAAAAAAAAAACTTGCCTCCATACTCTTCTTCAGTTATTGCCCCCTTTCTCTACTCCAGACTGTTCAGAAACTTAATTTTCTGTCCTGAATTCCATTCTTTCTTTAATCTAGTTCACACTGTCTTTTGCTTTCACCACTTAAATTGGACCCCTATCTAACACCACTCACACAAATTAACTTGAAATAGATTACAGACATAAATGTAAGACCTGAAACTATAAAACTCCTAGAATAAAACATAGCAAAAAAGCTCCTTGACATTAGTCTTGGCAACAGTTTTTCAATATGACATCAAAAGCATAATCATCAAAAGCAAACATCAACAGGTGGACTACATCAAACTAAAAAGTTGCTGTACAACAGAAGAAACAATTGACAAAATAAAGAAGAAACCTATAGAATGGAAGAATATATTTGCAAACCATATAGCAAATAAGGAGTTAATATCCAAAATATATAAGGAACTTATACAACACAATAGCAAAAAAGAAAAGAAGAACCTCTAATAATCCAATTTAAAAATGGACAAAGGACCTTAATAGACATTTTTCCAAAGAAGACATACAGATAACCAACAGGTACCTGAAAAGATACTCAACATGATGAATCATCAGGAAAATGCAAATCAAAACCGCAATGAGATATTACCTCACATCTGTTAGAATGACTTTTATCAAAAAGATAAGTGATAAGTATTGGTGAGGACGTGGAAAAAGGGAACATTTGTGTACTGTTGCTGGGAATGTAAATTGGTGCAGCCACTATAGGAAACAGTATGGAAGCTCCTCAAAAAATTAAAATAGAACCACCATATGATCCAGCAATTCCACTTCTCAGTACATACCCGAAGGAAAGGAAATCACTATCTTGAAAAGATGCCTGCACTCCCATACTTATTGCAGCATTATTCACAATAGCCAAGATATGGAAACAACTTGTGTCCATCAACAGATGAATGGATAAAGAAGTTGTGGTATATAGAGATATACAATGGAATATTAGCCATAAAAAAAAGAAATCTTGCCATTTGCAACAAAATGGATGTATCTAGAGCGTATTATGCTAAGTGAAATAAGTCAGACAAAGAAAGACAAATACCCTATGCTCTCATTTATATGTGAAATCAAAGGAAAAAAAATGAACTCATAGAAACAAAGACAATGGGAGTTCTATGGGAACTCATAGAAACAGAGAGTAGAATGGTGGTTGCCAAGGACTGGGAGGTTGTCAAAATGGAGAGATGATTGTCAAAGGGTACAAACTTCTAGCCAAAAAATAAGTTCTGGGGATCTAATATACAGTATGGTGACTCTAGTTAGTTAACTGTATTATATACTTTAAAGTTGCTATGAGTGTAGATCTTAAGTATTCTCATCATACACACAAAAATAACTATAGTCATGTGAGGTGATAGATGTGTTAACTAACCTAATTGTGGTAATCATTTCACAATACTACCTATATCAAATAATCACATTTATACCTTAAACTTATATGATGTTATATGTCAATTATATCTCAATAAAGGTGGGGGGAAATAAAAAATTTAAACGAAATAAACATAACAACCAAAATAAATTTTTTAGTTCCCTTCCATCTCTACCTCAAGATTTCTGCAGTGTTTCCCAGCTATTCTTCCTGTTTCTCTGACCAAGAACTTTGGACTCATCCCTGGCATTTTGCTTTCTCTCACACTCTTCATCCAATTCCTTACCAAATACTATTGTTTAACATTTTATTTATCAATACATCACTACTTCTACCCCCTGGTCCAACCCACCATTATTTCTCTCCAAGATTATTGCAAGAACCTACTACCAGTCTCCCTGCTTCTACTGTTGGTCTCCTACACTCCATTTTCCACACAGGGGCCAGAATTGTGCTTTCAAATGTAAGTCAGATCATATCACAGCCAGGACAGGAACTATGAAAGTTTTTGAGTTCTTACCTACTAGCAAGCTAATAAAGTAGCCTGCTACAGTTTCGTAGATACTGGCAGAAGACACAAGACTACTGGATCAGACACAAAAGACAATTCATTACCTACAGTAATAACACTAGTTAATGCAACATTGTTGTATAAGCCCCAGTTCTCACAGGATGTTATGAGGAGGACCAGTTATTGCCAGTATATGCAGTGGGTTGGGTTACAGGAGTCTGGAAGCTTTGATGTTATATACCTGGCTCCTGTAAACCTGCCTATCCTCCTCTCCAGAGAGTGATATCTCTACCTTTATTATTCTGCAATATAAACAAAACTTTACAAGAAAGGAAACAACTCTGTCTTCCAAGGCTGGTTGCTATGCAAACATCCTTAAAAAGACAGTTCAGAGCAAATTATCTGTTAATACATTTGAAGGTATGCAGAAATGTGAGGGACCCATGGAGACAATCACTTCTCTGCTTAAAACTCTCTAAAAGGTTGGCATCTCATTTAGACTAAAAGCCAAATTCCCTATAACAGCCTACAGGGCCCTATGTGATATGACCCTGCTGCCTCTTAGACCTCATTCTTACCACTCTCCCTCTTGCCCACTCAGCTCCAGCCATGCTGTAATCCTTGCTGTTCTTTAAAGATGCCAAGTACTCTCCCAACTAAACTTACACTTGGAATACTCTTCTTCCAGATATGTATAGTGCTCACTCTCTTTAGTTGTATCTCTGGTCTAATGTCACCTTATCCAAGACACTCCCAGACCATCCTATATAAAATACATAATTATAAGATAACAACCCCAGCACTCTCTATTCCCCTTTACCCTGCTTTATATTCCTTCACTGATTATCACCATCTGACACCTTACTATTTGCTTGTTCACTGGTTTATTGTCAAACTCACTCCACTAACATGAAAGCTCCTTTAGGCACATAGTATGTGAGAGGAAGGAGGGAAGAAAATGAGGTAGAAGGGAGAGAAGGAGAGAAAGCAGAGGAGAGAGCAGGAGGGAGGGAAGAAAGATGAAGGAGAAGGAGGGCAGAGAGAAAGGAGACAAGAAATATCAAAAATTTTCTAAGGAATGGCCATCATCAAAAAATCTACAAACAGTAAATGCTGGAGAGGGTGTGGAGAAAAGGGAACACTCTTGCACTGTTGGTGGGAATGTAAATTGATACAGCCACTGTGGAGAACAGTATGGAGGTTCCTTAAAAAACTAAAAAGAGAACTACCCTACGACCCAGCAATCCCACTGCTGGGCATATACCCTGAGAAAAACATAATTCAAAAAGAGTCATGTACCACAATGTCCATTGCAGCTCTATTTACAATAGCCAGGCAATGGAAGCCACCTAAGTGTCCATCGACAGACGAATAGATAAAGAAGATGTGGCACATATATACAATGGAATATTACTCAGCCATAAAAAGAAATGAAACTGAGTTATTTGTAGTGAGGTGGATGGACCTAGATTCTGTCATACAGAGTGAAGTAAGTCAGAAAGAGAAAAACAAATACCGTATGCTAACACATATATATGGAATCTAAAAAAAAAATGGTTATGAAGAACCTAGGGGCAGGACAGGAATAAAGACACAGACATAGAGGCTGGACTTGAGGACACGGGGAAGGGGAAAGCTGGGACAAAGTGAGAGAGTGGCATGTACATATACACCCTACCAAATGTAAAATAGATAGCTAGTGGGAAGCAGCCACATAGCACAGGGAGATCAGCTGGGTGCTTTGTGACCACCTAGAGGGGTGGGAGAGAGAGGAGATATGGGAATATATGTATATGCATAGCTGATTCACTTTGTTATAAAGCAGAAACTAACACACCATTGTAAAGCAATTATACTCCAATAAAGATGTTTAAAAAAAATTTTTTTTCTAAGGTAGCACATTTGAGGAAGTGTGGGGAGAGTAGCACGATGGACAGTGAACTTAGTTCTAACTCATTTCTCATAGAGAAAGACAATTTTTTTTAAATTTTGCTATGTCAAATATCACTTGTTACAAGTTTATCCAAGCATTCTATTATATTTTATATCACTATTTCTCAAATGGGAGTCCACAGACACCAGAGGATAAATGATTGTATTCCAATGAATCTAATGATTTTCCAAGAGAAACTTAAACTTTTAGATTTTCATTTTGATAAAATTTAAATATACATATACTCAGCTAAGAAATATACTCCTAATAATTTAGGCCAACATTAAGGGTCCAAGAGTACTTTTACTTTAAAAAAATCTATTACTTCTCAAATATGAGAAATATGGGTATTTCTTATTTATTTTATATTCCATTGTCTTCCCCCATTTTTGTTCAATGGTTTTGGACCACAATATGCCCGCATTTTTGAACCTCTAACTTAACTAAATTTGAAAGCTCTAAACCTTAAAACTCCTATAATTATTAAACTTTTCAGGATCTGAGGTGTTAATTGCACTATCAAAAGAGCAATTGAAATGTATTCAGAAGCATTCTGTTTTCTCATTACTGTCTTTTAATAAGCAGTGGTTACCTACTGCTCACTGAGAGGCCAGTTTAGACTTCAGCTTTAACAGGGTGAATTGTGAATTTGTATCAGGAGATGAGGGGGGTCCATTCCAGAGTAGAACCCAGGAAGTCAACCCTTGTTTTAGTCTAGTAAGGTTGTCATAACAAAATACCATAGACTGAGTGGCTTAAACAACAAAAATTTATTTTCTCACAGTTCTTCTGAAGGCAGGAAGTCTGAGATCAGAGTGCCAGCATGGTCAGTGCCACCAACTCTGGTGAAGAGTTCTCTTCCTAGATTGCAGAGAAGTCACAGGAAGAAAGAAAGAGAGGACAAGCTCTCTGGTGTCTCTTCTTATAAGGGTACTAATCCCATCATGAGGGCCCCACCCTCATGACCTCATCTAACCCTAATTACTTCCCAAAGGCCCCATCTCCAAATACCACAACATTGGGGATTAAGGCTTCAACATATAAAGGTAGCGGGGACATAATTCAGTCCATAGCAACCCTTAATATGAAAGACATAAAGGAGATAAGAGTTCTTTCTCAGGGCATTTTCCAGGCAGACACAGGTGACTTCAGTTCCCCATTTCCTACCTTCTAACCTGGCTCAATTTATTGTCCCTTTAGTCCTATAGACTGGGGTGACCAGGAGTATTTTGATTCAGTCTCTCAGAAACATCTGAAACCAAAATGGACTCCCTAAAATTTTCACCTAAAATGAGTAATCCCAAACTCAACAGGGATGTGTTTTCACTCTTAAGATATAAATACGGGGATCCAGCACAATCTCCTTTCTCCCTGAATTTTCTTTCAGGCTATCAAGCAGAATAAGAGCAAGGGGCTTTCTTTCCACGCTGGAAGTCCGTGGGTGTGTAGGTCTGGAGCACACCCCACCTGCCAATGATCAGAATTGTACTACATGCTGCCTATCTCTATGAGATATTGTTGGGGAAGGAGATGGTGAAAATGATTAAAATTTGAAACCCAATCTGCTTTATTTTTGTCACCAATGTCCTGTAAATATAATTCTGACTGAAATTTTCTAGAACTACATTTCTTCTTGCTATTCTTTTATTTTCCATTACATTGCAACATATAGGGATTATCCAGTGAAGAAAAGTGATGTGACTAAAAATTGCAAATCAGAACTGGCTTTAACATACTTACTGATGTGATAAACAACTTTAATCATTTAGTGATCCCAAAATAATTACAATTTTTCCTCTAACACTTTACTCAAGAACTGTCTCCCTTAAAAAGATGCCCCTAGAAATATATAAGGCAAAGATATTTGTGAAAAGATGTTTAGTCTCACTAGCAATTTGGAAAATTAACATTAAAGTGAATCACTATTTGGGGACATCAAATTAACATAGATTTTTATAAATCACGATATCTAGCATTGGTGAGGCCATGGTGGGAGTATAAATTGGAATAATATTTCTGCATGGGGAATGAATGAATAAGTAAATATCAAAGGCCCTTTTTAAAAAGGTGCTCTTGATTCATCAATTCTAGTTATTCAATGTATCTGAACAAAATAAAGATGCACACAAACATTTAGCACCATTGTTAATCATCTTGAACATTTAGAAGCCATTCAAAATTCCAACAATATGAAAATGGTATAGCTTGGTATAGTTATATCAAATGTTAAGTACAGTATAGCTCTATGGTAGAACACCACAAATGTTTTAGATGAACATGCAATGACAGATGTCCCTAGTCTATTGTTAAGTGAAAAAAGGTTACCAAACAATATGTATAATGTATAATTTGAGTCAGAGAAAAGAAAGGAACGCTACATGCTCAAAGTGGATCTCTCAGGTGTACTGTTAAGTTTTTCTCTTTTTTTGCTTATCTGTTTCCTAAACTTTCAACTATGATAAATGTTTTTGTAAAAAGAGTGATTTTTGCTCTTTAATCTACTTTCCACTTTTAAAAACTCACTGACCTCTACACATTTATAAACACAATTTTCAATGATTTAGCTGATACATATCCTCACAAATACTTCCTTGGTTTTACACATATGTATTTTCTTGATTCATCAATTCTCACATGAACTTGCAAGTTTCAAAAGGTCAAGGACAACTGCATTTAATTCTTTACACTTTCTGATGCCTAAAAAACTAATCTACATAGAAATTACATGTATTATTTATTGGATACATGAATCAGGAGTATGTGATGGAAAGAGACTTTAAACTTAAATGTGTCTGAGTTGCTGTTGTCCACACTCTAAATATGTTTGCTTATCTTTTCTGATCCATTTCCTAGAGTAATGGAAATAAAAATAAACAAATGGGACCTAATGAAACTTAAAAGCTTTTGCACAGCAAAGGACACCATAAACAAAACAAGAAGACAACCTACAGAATTGGAGAAAACAATGCAACCAACAAGGGATTAATTTCCAAAATATACAAGCAGCTCATACAACTCAATACCAAAAAACAAACAACCCAAACAAAAGATCTAAACAGACATTACTCCAAATAAGACATATAGATGGCCAACAAGCAAATGAAAAGATGTTCAACATCGCTAATGATTAGAGAAATGCAAGTCAAAATTATAAGGAAGTATCACCTCACTCCAGTTAGAATGGCCATCATGAAAAAGTCTACAAAATATAAATGCTGGAGAGGGTGTGGAGAAAAAGGAACCCTCCTACACTGCTGATAGGAATGTAAATTGGTACAACTACTATGGAAAACAGTATGGAGATTCCTTAAAAAATTAAAAATAGAGCTACCATATGATCCTGCAATCCCACTCCTGGGCATATATCTGGGGAAAACTATAATTTGAAAAGATACATGTCCCCAATGTTCATTGCAGCACTATTTACAATAGCCAAGACATGGAAGCAACCTAAATGTCCATCAACAGATGAATGGATAAAGAAGATGTGCCATATATATACAATGGAATATTACTCAGCAAAAAAAATAGAATGAAATAATGTCATTTGCAGCAACATGGATGGACCTAGAGATTATCATACTAAGTGAAGTAAGCCAAACAAAGACAAATCTATGATATTGCTTATATGTGGAACCTAAATGTACTTATTTACAAAATAGAAAGAGACTCACAGACACAGAAAACAAACTATGGTTACCAAAGGGGCAAGGGTGGGGGAGGGATAAATTAGGAGCTTGGGATTAACATATACACACTGCTATATATAAAATAGACAACAAGAACCTACTGTATAGCACAGGGGACTATACTCAATATTTTGCAATAACCTACAAGGAAAAGAATCTGAAAAAGAATATATATCTGAATCACTGTGCTGTATACCTGAAACTAACAGGATACTGTAAATCAACTATACTTCAATAAAAAATAAATTTTAAAAATATATATGTTTCCTTAATGTTTCCCAGATCTATTTTCCCACAAATAAGTCCCTGCTTCTGAGCTATTACTATTTGAGACTCTGTCTCAGCTTCAGTGTCTGAGTTCAAACCTTTGCTCAAAAAAGCGTTGCTACTTCTCTGAGTCCTGCACACTAGGCTGACCTGCCTGCTGACTATATCATTGCTGGAAATCATGGTTCAATGCACCTTTAAATTTCTCTTTCTGTTCTACTGACTGTCTGGCAAGTTTAAGTTATTCTTTTTTAGGTCACAAGAAACAGAAATTCACTCATGTCATCTAAAGTAACAGGTGGCTTACTTACAGATGATTACAGACATATGTGCAGTGGGATGCACAATGTTAGTCTCATAGTCTCTGAGTGGGAAAAGACTTTCTAAATAGAACACAAAATTTAGAAGCTATGAAAATACAGACTGATAAATTTAATTATCCTGAAAACAAAGCTCCCTGTGTCCTCCCAAAACAGTTAAAGACAAATAAAGATGCAAAAGTATTTGTTGTTATTCATATTACAAACAAAATATTAATTTCTTTTATAGTATATGTGTAAGAGAGAGAGAGAGATCCTAAACTCCAACAGCAAATGACCAATAACTTAATGGAAAACTGGACAAAGGCTGTGAACAGACAGTAAAAAATAGAAGAAGAAATAGAAACGAGTCTTAAACATATGTGAAAATGCTCAACCTCACTTCTACTAAGTGAAATATAAATACATACTATAATTAGATTTCATTTTTCACCAAAAAGTTAGCAAAGATTAAAAAAACTGTTAACATACAGCGTCAGGAAAGATGTGGTAGAACGAGCACTCTCACATACAATGTGTGTGAGTGTAAATTACTTCAACAACTATGGAGAAGGATTTTGCGATATGAATACAAAATTGCAAATTATTAATTATTCTCTCTTGCCCAACTGGAAGTTTGTTCTATAGAATGTTAAACACACTGTGCTAAATGATATATTTAAAAGATATACATTCCAGCATTGTTTATAATAGCAAAAGATTGGCAAACTTAAATGTTTATTAATAGAAGGATGACTAAATAAATCATAGTGCATGCATATGATAGAATATATGCCACTCAAAGTATAGAATTATATGTATAGGATGGTAGCATGTGTTTATGTATATGTATATAGTATCGTTAAAGAATCTACACACCTCTAGAAAGAGGAACTAGATGATCAGGAAACAGGATGAGACAAAAATTTGCTTTTCAAAATAAACCCTCTGGGACCTTCTGAATTTTGAATCCAGTGCATGGATTTCCTTTTTAATAAATACGTAAACTTGGAGCATATCTTTTTCATTGAGTGGATTTCTTAGTAATGTAGATGCAAGGCAAGTGGGTACACCATGCCTTGGGGGAAGGGTACAGCATTACATTTAGGTGAACAGACAAACGCCACCCTTACTAATGTCCTTTGGTGTAGAAAGCTGTTCTCCACAGAGGAAGTGTGGCCAGAATTGCATAGGAGCTAAGATTAAAGAGCCTGCCAGAAACACGGACATCGAGTTCATGACCTCATCTCTTTTGAAGTTATTATTGCTTTAAAACTTTCTTATTGATCAATGTAGCCCCACTAATGAGAATAGTAATGTGACCACAGACAGACTTAACACTGTGGGGAGAGACCTCTAGAACATCCCCCTCCCTATACTGAAAAGGTACCAGCAGGTCTGCAGTGGTAGCATTGCAACAGTGAGTTAAAATGCAGAGAAAACTGCAAGACCTTCCGTTAAACTCTGGTTAAACCAGAGTTTAATGCAGGCTCCACAAACACCCATGTTGTATTCACAGCCCTGAATGAGACTATGAGTTGGATACATTAAATATAAAACCATTATGTTGAGGACAGATTAAAAAAAAAATCGTTTGTTAGTAAGCTAATGTGATGATCTTTCTGAACTGAGCTAGTTGCCGGACCAGCCTCCATTACTGGACAATGATTACACCTTTATTTAATGGTTTCCTCTTTCCACACACCCAAGGACACAGTAAAAAAAACTCTGTGGGGTTACTGGGCAAAGATAATGAGAGAGAATCAAGAAATTTCACACAGTAGGAAGAGTTCCAAAACATTATTTTTTAATCTTGGATTTAAAATCACAAGGGCTTCAGCTGCTTAAGGAAGGTGAATACTGTAGCCAAAGTGCTTGGCGACAGCTTGGCTATATGTTTAAAAGCGTGGGTTTATTTTGTGACTTTATTTGCTCTCTCAGGAGACTACTTAGACTGCAGCCATGTATAGATACCTTAATTCAATTCTGGAACTAAACACTGAGTTAATTTTTTCAAACAAATTATAAATAGCAATATAAATTTAGATCATTTAGGTTGTGTCTGATCCTGTTGTATGCTGAAGAACATCTTTAGAATCTTAATATGTATTCGATCTCATTTTATGTTTCTTAATCCTTACTTTGCTCAGTAAAACATTTTACTGTACATAGAAGCAAGCTTGGAAGCTTTTCTGCAGATCAAATATTTATGTTCCCCTGCTAGCTGCCCCTGGGGTTTCGAGCTATAATGATTTTTCTTTCGACTACCCTATTAATTGGTGAGGAAATATATGAGATTATAAATATATTTTCCTATGTTTATCAATGCATACTGACATATAATTTGAAGGGATTAGAAGGTACATCACATTTTTTTTAGCCTTTTTATTTTATTTATTCTTTTTTTTATAAATTTATTTATTTAATTTATTTATTATTTTTGGCTGCGTTTGGTCTTCGTTGCTGCACGCAGGCTTTCTCTAGTTGCGGCGAGAGGGGGCTACTCTTAGTTGCAGTGCGCAGGCTTCTCATTGCGGTGGCTTCTCTTGTTGCAGAGCACAGGCTCTAGGCAACATGCTCAGCAGCTGTGGCACGCAAGCTCTAGAGCGCAGGCTCGGTAGTTGTGGCACACGGGCTTAGTTGCTCCTCAGCATGTGGGATCTTTCCCGAACCAGGACTCGAACCCGGGTCCCCTGAATTGGCAGGCGGCTTCTTAACCACTGCACCACCAGGGAAGCCCTATTCTTTTTTTTTTTTTGAATTTTTGAATTTTATTTATTTTTTATACAGCAGGTTCTTATTAGTCATCCATTTTTTACACCTCAGTGTATACATGTCAATCCCCATCTCCCGATTCATCCCATCCCCCCACCCCCCACCACCACTTTCCCCCCTTGGTGTCCGTACATTTGTTCTCTACATCTGTGTCTCAATTACTGCACTGCAAACTGGTTCATCTGTACCATTTTTCTAGGTTCCACATATATGTGTTAATATACGATATTTGTTTTTCTCTTTCTGGCTCACTTCACTCTGTATGACAGTCTCTAGATCCATCCACATCTCTACAAATGATAAGAAGCTAATACTAGCCTCAATGTGCTTGTCACCGCGGCGTCAGGTGGGTATGGCGGCTTCATCACAATCGCGCTTAGGAATGTCATAGCGATTTTGGTATCACAGGTACTGTGAAAACATCGTATCCTAACTGAGAAAGCTCCACCCTGAGCAGTGACCCATCTTATTCATATTCAACAATCTTATAAAGCACATGGTACGTCTCTGGCACTACATTAATAATGAATGACAGAAAAAAAAGTTGTGAGATCAATGCTAAATCAACTAAAATGAGTAAAATCATGATAACTGAGGCAACAGGGAGTATTGAAAAGTAAAAGGACAAACTAAGCAAAAGCCAAATGAAAAACATCCTGTGGCAAAACAATGATAAATTTGTAATGTAAATAGCTAACGGTTGATCCAACAGAAAGTAGCTAACTTATCAACATATTAACACCAAGGAGTTTCAAACATGAGACCAGGAAGAATAATATTTCTGCCAAAATTAGAAGTGTTTAAATTCACACAAAGAAAGGAAGATTTTGAATTTTATTTAAAACAAAATACAGAAAAATACTTTGAAATTCTCCTATAAATATGTTAAGATTTATTTAAATTAAAATCACAGTGATAGTTACCTAGTAGCTAGTAGTCACTCTTTCTCTTCCCTGGGTTAAGGTTTTCTACTCCACTTTTTACCTTATATATTTGTAATAAGTGCTGACTATTGAAGATGAAGGTCATCAGTTATTAAATGTCATGCCCCTGCACCTTCATGACTCATTTTCTCCCTAGAATATATTATCAACATTCCAAAAAAGAAACACGCAAGGAGAAAATGATTTTTATGTATTTTTCACAGGAGTGAAAAATGTTATGAGGATAGTAATTACTAGTAAGTTATCTAAAAAGAATCCTGTCCTCAAGTCACCAGAGACCATCTAAGCTGAGATAATGCCCTTATCTTAAAAAGGGGGGAAATAAGTTTATCAAAGAATTGAATTTCTTTAATACATCAGTTTCCCAATAATAAATATAATACGTTCCAATCCTCTTCCTTCCTACCCCCTTTTCCTCTACCTGATGATATTTTTTATTTGGTAGTTTTATTACTTCTCAGGCAGTGGGGGGTGTAATATAACAAGGATGAAATATTCTTAAATAACCCCTAACTTGAGGAAGGAGATGCATGACCATGTGGTCTAATTTTAGATCCTGAGGCAACCCAAGCAGTTGGAAATGCAGAGTCTTCTATTTCTGCAATACTGATGTTTTTAAAGAATTTAGAGTTTGGGGAAGTCAGAAAAAGGAGGGCATGATGGAAAAGTACATCTGTATTTGGGTTTTTTTTTTAATTTGAATAGTTGTTATTTTTTGGACACAGTTTAGGATGTTCTGTAATATCTACATTTTGTTAAATTGTGTTATAATCACACACACACACACACACGTATATTAAATATGAATTTGCCAGTGGTTTTTTATTCCAAGACTTTCCACAGTTGAGACCACAGAGTTAAGAGTGGAACCAAATTCAGATAACCAAAGGTACAGCTTGGACAAAATTTAGAGGTCAGGTACTCAAAAAGGCCAGAAATTGATAACCAACTTGGAACTAGAGATCAAAATAAGGATTGGAGAGAACACAGGTGCCAAAGATTAGAACAAGTCATTGCATCAAGAACAAGGACCTATGAGAGTACGAAAGATCAAGATGGGGAAGAGAGAACTAGAAGCAGATCAATGAGGGAAGTTCTGCTAGAATAAAAGCCAGTGCCACAATGTGACAGTCCAGGGCCTAAAAACAGAAGGTAGGGCTTCCCTGGTGGCGCAGTGGTTGAGAGTTCGCCTGCCGATGCAGGGGACACGGGTTCGTGCCCCGGTCCGGAGCCTGTGCTCCACAACGGGAGAGGCCACAACAGTGAGAGGCCCGCGTATCGCAAAAAAAAAAAGAAGGTAATTCACATTTGAAAAATGCTAAATGGATTAATCTGATTAGATGAAGAATATGGTTAGGAGGCATTCAAAGCCAGGTGAACAGACCCTCTCAATTCCTGGGAATCTTCTGCGAAGCCTGTAAGAGGTTCTGCAAAGCCTATAAGTGCTTTTGTGAGAGAAGCATTTAAAAGTTTGAGGAAGAGAGTGGATGTGCATTATGATTAAGCCGCTTGCTAGAAATGTTTGTATTTGTCATAAGCTTCTAGTGCAATTTTGCCTTTGTAGGACTATTTCTATAAAGACTCTCTAAGTGACCATTTCCACACATTACTTACTTCTGGGGAGACCTAAAAAACAGTCCCACTACCCAGAGTGAGATGCAAAATTAACTTCTATAAATGTTCATGAACATTCAGAGGATTTTCATACAAAACAAATCTTTCCCACAGGCAATTATGCACCTTTGGGAAGGCCAACGACAGTTCTGCACAATTTTGAGCTTGAAGTTTACATCTATTCATGTTTTGTTTAGCTCAAAAATAAGAACTTTTCTCCCCAAAGCATAAAGAGGCTTCAAACAACACTGAGGTGAAATATTACAACATTTAGGTCATGATGATGCTGACTAATGGAAACTGACACACATTTCCTTATCTTCCCATAAATGAAAAAGAAGTGATGAGAGTTGTAAGAGCAAAAGAAACATGTAAAAAATCAATTATTGATTAATGATTTACCCCTAATTATAGCTTCAATAGATTGTAAAATAATCATTGACAAGACCTCTGAAACAGCTATTCAGTTTTACAGGAATGGATTGGAAAAGGTCCTCACATACCAGTTTACTTAACGCTGCAGATCTCCCAGCATGCTTTTCTTTACCTCTCTCTATATCCATTCAGGAAGCATCAATGTCTTGTGCCAAACCCTTAGTGAAAGATGGAGGGCGGTGTTTTCCCTTTGGTGATAAATGAAGGTTTCAGTTAGAGCAGAGTGAAGAATGTCCTCCAGAGATTATACCCGTCATGTATTATCTATAACAAATTAACCAAATTCAAAATATTTTTTAATTCCCGAAGTAAATTTACTTCCTCACAATTTCAGAATCAAAAACTAAGAGCAGAAGAAATTTCTCAGTCTCTCAAACAAAGCCATCCTAAGTGAACGTCTGCTCTACACCAGAAACTTGCTGGAGGTTATGTTCATGACGTTGGTTGTCAGCTTAAGAGCTGATGGGGAATTCTAGCAATAAAGGTGTGGATAATATATTAACTCAAAAGGAATGAAACTATCACATTACTTGACAAATACCAGGCCCAGAGAAGTAATTCCTCATTCAAGTTTAAAAAAATCAGAAAGAAATGGGAAACAGGGGAGCTTTAAAATAAAAGTCCTCTGTGATCTATAAGAAAGAACTTTAGCTATTACCTTAAAAATATATACAGATGTCTACCTCTAAATAATATTCATCCAAGAAATAAAAGGAAAGTTTATATTGTTTCTTTTTCTAATCTCAATGAAATACAAGAAATCATGGACTCAGTGAAATGAGATATGACACAAATGAATATGGAGCTGGCAGAGAAAAATTAAAATGCAAAGACGCCCTCAACAAAGCACAATAAAATATGAAATAATTAAAATATGCACTGGAACATGTAAAGTACAGAATTAAGACTGCATAAAATCTAAGCAGTAACAACCTAGGGAAATTCTCTAAGAAAATGACAGCTACAGTGAAAGAGAAAATTCAACATTTAAATAGTCACTACCACTGGGAAAAGGAACAGAAGCAATTGTCAAGATTTATTAGAAGGAAAAAATAGTAATATCCTGAAGGCGAAAAATAAAAAAGCATAGACATTGATAGGTCAAAAAGTTTGACATTGATAGGTCAAATTCCAGGCAAAATTGATATAAAATAGGCTAAGTATAAACTAAACGAAATTTTAAATTCCAAAATAAGATTTTTTTTTAAATTCAGGCAGAAATAGATTACTTTTGAAGAATCAAAAATAGTCAGGCCTGTCTCCCCATTGAACCCAGAAAACTAGAACTGTCTTCAGAATTTGGGGAGAAAAATGATGTGGCAATTATTTTATACCCAGACAAGATAACATGATGAAATGGTTTAAGGAATATACTGTCCATCTATATCTACTTGAAAAATTAAACACAAAAGTGTCTGCATTGTATTAAGAGAAAAATTAAAAAGTAAGCATGAGAAACTAGAAATATAAAAGGACTACGTCAAGCAATTTAAAATATGAAAACCTGAAAATATGATGTATTAGTTAGGGAAGAGTTTAAGAAACTAGAACAAAAGACTTCCAAAATGCAGTGGCTCACATAAGACTGCAGTTTACTTCTCTGTCTTATAAGAGTACAGATGGGAAATGTAGCCCCTGGTAGGCAGGAAAACAGTCTATTATGTCATATGCAGACCCAGATCCCTTCTATCTTCTTCTGCCATCTCCTAGAGTGTTGTCCTCATGTACATGGTTAAAGCTGGCGAGGACAGTTGTGTGCATGTTCTAGGCAATGGGAAACAGAAGATGTGGAAAGCAAGTCATTTCCTTACACAAAATTAATCTGGCATTTGCACACATAACTTTGCATACATCCAACTGAGCAAAACTTAGTGACGTGGCCTCACTTAGCTACAGGGAGATTAGGAACTAAAATCTCTAGTTGAGTGTATATGTGACCAATTAAAATTTGTTTGGCTTTCCTCTACATTGCACCTCAATAAAAAGTCATGCGATTCCTAACACATACTTATCCAGCAACTTAGCAGGCTTTTCCACCTGTGCTAAAGTTTTCTCTCACCTAATAGCCATTTTACACAAAGAAGCACACATTTCATCACTTACAGAGTTACTGTTGACAAGTAGAGAACAACAAAGCCACACAGAGATATCAGTGCTGCACTCAGACCCAGCCTGGCTCAGTCCTCATTCTTATTTCAGCAAAATTCAAGATTCTTATATCATGGCTCTTAGGGGCCAATTGTGAAGAGCTGAAACCAAAATATATTAAATTTACTAAATAATTATGGAACATGACTATGAAACAAAGAAAAACCCCAGAAGATATATGATTTTATAAGAAAACTATTGTTTTTAAAAATTAAATCAAGAAACAGAAAACTTAAATAAGGTTTTGAATTAGACTTTTCTATGGTGTGAGAATATTGGATAAATGTTCAAAGAAACTTCACTTTAAAGAGAACACCCAGGAGCTGCCAAATATCCACTCTGGGGCTTATTAAAAGAAATCAAAATCAGATGTGATTCCTTCACCCCTATATATCCACCTCAAGCTGATTTAAAGGGAAGGCAATGCTAAAGAAAGTTGTTGTACTAGAGAATTATCTTGAGATGTGAGCTGTCAGCCTAGAGAGAAGAGTATTGTGGGTTTTCCCCACGATTTCCCCAATTTGATCTAGTTGAGAGTCTCCAAGAGAACCAGTCATAGAGATCAGGAGTACCTGGAAGAAGGGGAAATTGGCATCCTCACCTCTGTGGAATATACAGACCCTGGTACAGCCAGTGCTAGGTGGGTTAAAGAAAGGGAGCTCTTGGGAGATCCTGACACATATCCCCTTTAGTGAACGTGAGCTGATGTGACAAGGAGAGAGAACAGCAAAGGAGAGCCTTCACTTGCACCGTTTACAGTAGGTACTGTGGTCTTAAAGATGTCCTGCAAAAGGGCAACCTGAGGACTTCGGGTGTGCTGGTAGAGAGGCAAAGAAGTCCCTACAGTGTCCCAAAGGACTAATCCCTGCATCCTTGAGTCCACAAAGACATCAATGACAATAACAGTTAAATCATTAAGACTTTTGCTACCTCCTCTAATCCCCCTACATCCCATCCCAACCCTGTGGGAGCCAAGAGCAGCAGAAAGGGGAAAAGGAGAGGGGAAAACAGGAGGCAGCATGAAATCAGACCTTGCCTTGGCTCTCACCACTAGTCTCCCGCCACAGGCCATGCCTGGGATTGGGCTCAAGGCAGTGGTCAGAGGGGAAAGAGCTTTGACTTTGTGATACAGTTAGACTGAACAGTATATTTCAAAAATGAACTTGTTCTTGTATCTGTGAATGACTAGGAAGCCATGGGACCTGACAGAGATGTCTTCAAAGGGGAGGAATGGAGATTGTCAGAATCTCATAGAAGTCCATGTCCAAACCACTATCATCTTCTTCCTGGATCTTTGCAATCAGTTTTTTAACAGTCTCCCTGCTTTTCTCTTTGCCCTCCTCCAGTCAATTCTCAACACAGAAACCCGAGTGATCTTGTAAAAGTTGTATTAATCAGCTTTTGCTAAAATAATAGTGAGGAGAGGTGATGTGGAAGTTTGATTCTAAAATAAAGGAGTAAATAAAATGACCATTTGATATAACGCTACTGTATAATTCTCAGCGTCTGGGTGATGTTATTGGTATATGTGGTAGCTAGTCTACACATATAGTCCCACAATAAACCAGGCCTCCCGGTACGTATGTCCTTCTCTAGTTCTGCCCCATATTGAATTTATTGTTGGTGGTCATAAATGTAAACTGAGACCAGTCAATACATTTCTGAGTGTGTGTGTGTGAATCTTTTTTGGCAACTGTATCTTCAGCTCCTAGAATAGTGCCTTGCGCATACTAGAATAGGAATAGTTAGGTAAATAAAATAAACATTTGATATAATACCACTGCACGCTTTTAAATGATGCTATTAACGGAGATGGTATGCCTAGAAGATAATGTCCAAGTACGGCCATTCTGTACCATACGAATCCATTTTAGACAAGTCTAATGTCCTTCTACATTGAATATAGGCTGGCTATTGTAACCAGCAGGCTGTGGTGGAAGCGATTCTGTGTGATTTCTGCGGTTAGATCAGAAAAAAACCTGCCGTTTCTCCCTTGGGCTTTAGGACACTTATTTTGCCACCACAGCAAAATGCTTGACAATTCTGAGATCCACATGCTATGAGGAAGCTCGATCTAGCATTGTAGAGAGACTACATGAAGAAAGAGATAGATGGCAGGCCGGTCCCAAGCTTCTCCAGCCTTCCCAGCTGAGGTGGCAGACATATATGAGTGAAGAGGCCATCTTGTACATCTATTCCCGTGCAAGCCTCCAATGATTCCAGCTGGAGCACCATCTAACTGCAACCCCATGAGACTTCCTAAGGAATAAGTGCCCAGATGAGTCAAGTCAACCCATGAAATTTTGAGAGATAACAACAAATTGTGGCTTTAAGCCACCAAGCTTTAGGGTGGGTTGTTTCACAGCAATAGATACCAGAACAGTTTAACTATGAGAATAAGAAAAAGAGAGAATGTTATATCAAAGATTTAAAATTCTAAGGAATAACACCAACATACTAATTTTTAAGTCCAATTACCCACCAAAAAGAACAGAGATCTTTGAAGAAATGGCTGATCGCACGGCTAGGGAAGAAATGTACAAGATGAGTTTGAAACATCTTATCCGTAAGAGGAGAAATTATCAAAGACTACTACTAGGGTTGTATCATAAGGATTCGAGGGCCAACTTGAAAGGGTACCACTGTTCCCACATGGAATAAATTGAGCATCAATAGGAATATTAACTATAACAGTTTGAAACATCTTCCAATCCTCAGTGCTTTATAAAACAAAAGGAAAAGGAACTAACTGGTCACTGCTTGAAGGTGAAGAAACAAATCATTATTCTGAAAACAAAGAAAGAAAGAAAGAAAATCAGAATTACAAGAACAAAGCACCTATGGCAGTCTGTAAAATGAAACTGAACTTCAGAATCTCCAGAGTTTAGACTCCCAACATGCAGAAGCAAATTAATAAATGTTTTTAAAATTAAGGCAAAGAGGAATGATGTCAAGAAGATGACAGAATAAGAAGCCTCTACTCTCCTTCCTGCCAGGGACACAATGATTCAACAACAACACATGGCCCAATTCTCTATGAGAAATCCAGAAACCAACTGAGAAGCTCCTAGCAAGTGTGAAATAGCCTTATTGAAGCCAGTAGGAAAATTTGAGATTCCCTGTCACCATAAGCCCTCCCCCTGACATAGCATCACACAATCAGGAGGAAACCCGCAGCTCCCAGGTTCAGCCTGGGGAAGGAAAGAAAGGACTGGACCATACACCCAAAGTTCTGATATTTCTGGAGACAGCCTGGGGAACTTGTTTCTGCCTTGCCTGAATCTGAGCACTGAAAGGTTCACAGGTTGGGAGCTGCTGAGAACAGCAGTAGTTTAGAATAGCATGCACACATTCATGTAACTTAGCCTTGAGCAAATGGGTGAAAACCCCCAAATCCCAGCTTCTCCCCGGGAAAGGAAAGAGTTGGACTGTGCAGCCAACATCCCCCCTTTTCTGGGGGCTGCCCAAGGGACTGACTTCTGTCTTGCCTGTCACTGAGCACTGCCAGGACCCAGCATATTCTAGATGGTTGAGAGGTGCAGAGAATAGAGGTAAAAGGCTTGGTTATAGAAGGAATGTATCTCAACATAATAAAGGCTATACATGACAAGCCCTCAGTTAATATCATACTCAGTGGTGAAAGCTTGAAAGCTTTTCCTCTAAGATAAGGAACGAGGTAAAGATGCTCACTCTCACTCACCACTCCTATTCAATATATTACTGGAAGTTCTAGTCAGAGCAATAAGGCAAAAAAAAGAAATAAAAGGCATCCAAATAGGAAAGGAAGAAGTAAAACTGTCTCTGTCTACAGATGACGTGATCTTATATTTAGAAAACCTCAGACTCCACCAAAAGACTGTTAGAAATGATAAACGAATTCAGTAAAGTTGTAGGATATGAAAGTCAATATACAAAACCTAGTTATGTTTCTATATACTGACAACAAACAGTCTGTAAAAGAAATCGATAAAATAATCCCATTTACAATAGTATGAAAAATAATAAAATAATTGTAATGTTAACCAAGGAAATGAAAGATTTGCACACTGAAAACTGCAAAACATTGCTGAAAGAAATTGAAGAAAACAAAAATACATGGAAAGACATCTTGTGTTCATGGATTGTAAGATTTAATATTTTTAAATGTCCACAGTACCCAAAGCAATCTACAGAGTCAGTACAATCCCTATCAAAATCTCAATGGCATTTCCTGCAGAAATAGAAAAAAAAAAAAAAAAACAAGTTCATATGGAACCACAAAGAACTCTGAATAGCCAAAACAATCTTTTTATTTTTTTTGAAATATTCTCTTTCGATTTATTTACTTATTTGGCTGCATCAGATCTTAGTTGCAGTGCGTGGGATCTTTGTTGCGGCATGTGGGATCTTCCATTGCAGCGTGTGGTCTTTGTTGTGTGGCATGGGCTCTTTGTTGCGGCACGCAGGCTTCTCTCTAGTTGTGGCCTGTGGGTTTTTCTCTATCTAGTTGTGGCATATGGGCTCCAGGGCGTGTGGGCTCTGTAGTTGTGGTGCACGGGCTTAGTTGCCCCAAGGCATGTGGGATCTTAGTTCCCCAACCAGAGATTGAACCCGTGTCCCCTGCATTGGTAGGCAGATTCTTTACCACTGGACAACCAGGGAAGTCTCCAAAACAATCTTGAGAAAGAATAGAGGCATTTACAGTCAAATGATCTTCGACAAGCATGCCTTATGGGGAGTTGCTGTTCAATGGGTGTAAAATTTCAGTTATGCAAGATGAATAAGTTCTAGAGATGTCCTCTACACTATGCTTATAGTTAACATTACTCTTACTGTATATGTGAAAGTCTGTTAAGAGGGTAGATCTCATGCTGCGCTCCTAATGTTCTTTTGCCACAATAATAAAAAAAAAAAAAGCATGAAGTGAAAAATAAAGAGATGATTTTAAAATCTAAGAAAAATTATAGGTAAAGAAAGAGAGAACTCCTTTCTCCCCCAAAAAACTGAACATTGTTGACACATATACACTATTGATACTATGTATAAAATAGACAACTAATGAGAACCTACTGTATAGCACAGGGCACTCTACTTAAGGCACTGTGGTGACCTAAATGGGAAGGAAATCCAAGAAAGAGGGCATATATGTATATGTACAGCTGATTCATTTTGCTGTACAGTAGAAATGAACACAACATTGTAAAGCAACTAGACTCCAATAAAAATTAATTTTAAAAAACACTGAACATTGGACACATGCTCCAACTCTTTCCCTCCCCGGGGAGAAGCCAGGAGTAGGGGGTCTTCTCTGCACTGAGCTAGAGGGAAGTACTAGTCCAAATCATCACCTAATTCTCAGCTGCCCTGGACCTGGCACCATTTCCTGCCAGTACTTAGCTTCAGGTATGACAGAAACCAGTCCTTCAGGCTGACACCCTCAAAAAAGTCTGAACAGTTGGATATATGTTTCATTTTCCTCTTTCCCTCCCCAGAGAGAGAAGCCAAGAGCTGGGAGTTTTCTCCCGATCCAGCCTGGCAGAGTGGGTGCCATAAATTTTCCTACTGACTTTGATGCTGGCTGGTTTCACTGCTCCCCGGGGGAGCAGATGCCTCTTAACTGGTTCTGAATTTCTTACAAAGGGAAGTGGTCCATGTATGGTTGAGTGGATGTCTCTGTTGACAGGGTCTGGGGCTTCCTATTCTGCCATCTTGCTGATATCATCCTGAAACTTACGTTTAACTACAAACTAAGAAGGCTTGCAGTCCCTGGAAACCTCTGAAAAGTATTTTTACGTAACTGTTTCCATTAGAATTTTCTAAAGAAAGAAGGAAAGTAGTTAGTATGCCTGCTTAAATTTCTGTGACCTATGAAGAAAATGAAGATTCACAGTAAAATGAAATGTTTTTGCTTTAATTTACATGCACTTTTTAATGTGGGTTAAAACGTTCTTTGACTAATCTTTACGAGAGCAAATGGGGAAAATTAAATAGATGCTTTAACAAAGATCAAGCTTTATATATATATATATATATATATATACACACACACACACACACACACACACACCTTTATGTATGTGAGTATATATGCGTTATAGATAATACACCTATATATACTTATATACATACATATGTGTATATGTGCAGACACACACACACACATGCACACACACACACATCCAAAAGCAATAAAGCTAACTTTTTTCCCCTGAGAAAAGATAGCCAAAATATAAAGAAAAGCAAAAGGAAAATATGATCCAATATATGAATACAGTCTTTGAGGCATAAATAAAATATGTAAAGTGTTTGTTACAGAATAAAGTAAAATTATCTTTGATATTGCAGGAAAACACTGATATATCATCACCGAGATGACACTCAGTTATGAAATTCCAAGGGTTTGGGGCCGTTTGATATCATCTAAGAAGGACCATAGCCCAGAAACCTTTCCTTTATTGCCTGATAGAAGTGAGAGATCGTCTTTTTGTTTTGTTTTTATATTACGTTTTGTTTTGCAATAACACAGAGAAGTATAGACAATCTAAAGGTAAAATATCTTGGGTCTTGAGAAATATATTTCTTAGAATGCTTTTGTTAACAAGTAAGAAAACCCAAACCAGGGCAGCATAAATTTTTAAAAGGGGACTTTATCATAAGACCATAAGAGTATCTCAAAGACAGATGCAGCTGGCAACCAGGAACCAGGAGTTTAAATTCAATCATGATTTTCTCCCTCTTTCACCACTACTATTCGTTAAAATCAGCTCCAGCCTTCTTTTAAATCTTGGCAAGTCAGGCATTCTCTGCCTTTTGGCAGAAAACATGGCCAATTAAAAAAAAAAAAAAGGATTTCCCTGGTGGCACAGTGGTTAAGAATCTGACTGCCAATGCAGGGGACACGGGTTCGAACCCTGGTCCAGGAAGATCTCACATGCCGCGGAGCAACTAAGCCCATGTGCCACAACTACTGAGCGTGCACTCTAGAGCCTGTGAGCCACAACTACTGAGCCTACGCTCTAGAGCCTGCGAGCCACAACTACTGAATCCCACGTGCTTAGAGCCCATGCTCCGCAACAAGAGAAGCCACCGCAATGAGAAGCCTGTGCACCGCAACGAAGAGTAGCCCCTGCTCACAACAACTAGAGGAAGCCCACGTGCAGCAACAAAGACTCAACGCAGCCAAAAAAGAAAAAAAAAATCTAGTGTTGAAAATTCAAAAGACGAGTCAGAGTAAGACCTAAACTTAATAGCTTAATTTCAGAGAGGTTCTGATTGGACCAGCATGGTGCACAGGTATGACCAGGAGGCCAGTCCTGTTGTATTAATGTGGCTTTTCTCTCTGTAACTGTGTAGGTTGAATCAGCGTGTGCGTGTGTGTGTGTGTGTTGCAGCGGGGGCGGGGGCAGGTATGAAGGCTCCAAGGTCACTCAGTGAGGCAAGCAATCCCACAAGTAAAAAAATTATTTAATATTGAGATAGTTCAAAATGTTCCAAGCGTGAAAATATGCCATGTGATTTGACAACTTCGAGATTTTGTTGCTGTTAAGTAAATGTTGTATTTGTTGTTGGTGAAATAGAAAGAGAAGATAATAGAACTCATAGTAAATGTTTAGACTAATGGTCTGTTCTATTTGCCAGTGCCCCTTGTAAAGTAGAATAATTAGTCCAGAAACAAGAAATCAAGATAGCAAATAAGTGCTAAATGGAACAATGATCTACACAGCGAACAGGGAAAAGATGTGGCTATTACTGTGGCAGAAACCACTGAAACAATCAGCCCATGCAAAAGAGCAATAAGGGAAAGAAAATGAGGTACTGGGATATTCTTAGCTGAAGAAACAAATGCAAAAACAAAAATGGGGCAGAATGTTCTCCAATAAGTTGTCTGTTCCCATTTGGAGAAATGAGTGGAGAACTGATCACCAGAATGCAAAAAGCCATAGACTCAATAGTTTATATACTTTCCAGTCCAAGCACAAAAGTACTGAAATCACTTTGACAAATTTGGATAAAAGGAACTTAATATTTTTTAGTCACCTGATATTTCTTATAACAAATGAAAAACTAGAGTTTTAACAGTGGCATTATGTTTATAAACAAGAAAACATCGAAAATTCATTAACTACCAGCAAGTAAGTGTTGCAACCAGCAATATTATAAAGTATAATATATTGAAAGGATTACTGTGGAAGAGCAAGTGGGAAAGAAATATCCTATGTGTCCACTTTAGTTAGGGGTTGTTATGGCAGACTAAAATCATTTCTTTGAAACCCTATCCAGTACTTCCTAGAAGTAGCAATCAGCAGTGAGACTCAGATAGTCATGTAAACATTCATTTATGGAATGAAATGACTTTATTCCCCTATACTTAATAATGTAATATTACTTGCCTTTGCTAAATAAAAAAAAAAATTCAAATATCTTTCTCAGGCTTCAGATTCTAAGCCCTTTGCTACTTCAAGAAGCAGGAGTCATTATTGTTAACTGTAATTTTCTCATAATTCATAATATCAATGTTAAATTGATATGCATACAGGAATGCTTAATCTGCTCACTATAAATGTACATGTAGTTATGCCATTATTTTCTATCCATTATTTTGTATTTCATTATCTAGGAGTCTATATGAGATATTTACTAAGACACAGAAATTTCTATGCCACTTGCTCTATGAAACCAATCACTGCACTTAAAATGATGACACCATTTCAAAACTTTCAGCAGAACACCTACATTTTTATTTTTAAAATATTTAAGACCGATGTGCATTTTTGTTGAGGGTAAGTTAACTTAACAAACAAGATATTAATCAGTATTCAGATGTTTTTGTAATGTCATTGAGGTTAAATTTATCCCAAGCAGTTCTTGGGGACATAATATTTTCCAGGTCAGGTTTTGGGGAACTGTGCTCTAACTGGGCTTCACATTGCAAGCTTTCTTTATTTGAGGCTCTTTGAAACAATACTGACTCTAATACTAGTAACTTGAAATCACATGGAGTCCCTACCTCTGCCATCTTGATGTGAAGAAAAAAATTGTTCATTTCTTTCTGTTATATTTCACCTATGAGCCTTTATGTCAGTGCAACTGGTTTTTTGTTGTTTTATGATTTAAATAAAGTTCACTCTTTGTGTCAGATTTTATTAGTATCTTGTCATCTCTAATGATTTTACTTTTGTTTTGAACTGAGAGATCTTATAATTATAAAAAGACACAATGTATACCTTGGTGATCATTACTGGTGTGTATGTTCTATTTGCAAAAGATTCTAAATAAACTCAAGATACAAACAGGCAATGAAATCATTAATTCTTTCTACAAAATGTTAAGTACAGTCATCATGAAATGAAATCTAATTTGATAATTGTAGTATATTGGGTATATTCCAGGGTACTTTGATCAAAAACCTACTTGTAAAGATAGCATTTTACAAACCATTGAGCCACTTGAAAAGAATACGACTGTATATAAGAACACCAAAAAATAGTTCTTTTTTTCGTTAATAACAGTACCAGGCAATACCTAGAGTACACACATATCACCATGTATACGTTCAATAGCAATTAAAATGCTTATTATTAATTTTCACCAACTCAGAAATATGAATGGCACTGGATTTCCAAATAGAAAATGGGATGCTAATAAAATGGAGCAATGGAGCACAATTAACAAGAAAAAATGAAGTCTCTGAAAAATTTAACTTCCCAGGTACCTTTCTATAAGAAGCTACTGAAGGATATATTACAATAAAATTAATAGGCAAAAACAAGATATGGATTCCAGTACAAGGATCCAACAGAGGAAAGAGATGAAAGGAATTTGTATGAACTTGTCAAAAGGAAGTCCCAAGATGAGAGCCATGCAGGTAGCCTACACCACACACCACCATGGAACAGAAGATGGATGGTTCCAGAAAGGATGCTTTCAGCAAAAAGTAAGTAAAAGATGATGGTGAAGTTACTGGCAGATTTTCTTAGAAGTTTGACTACTTAGAATGTTATATTCATAAATATTTTACAGAATTGTTAGAGTATAGAAAGACAGCTTTTACTTTAAAGAAAACTAAGTAAATGGGAAAAAATAAGGCAATTATCAACTTCAGATGGAAGTCTAACAACAAACTGTTTTCATGTTATAATAGTTGACTTCAGCAGCGAATACACACACACACACACACACACACAATGAAAACAGCAAAAATGGATTTAACCAAATATTGTGATTTTATTTTGGGGAGTAGGAAAAGGATAAAAAGAGAGAAAAATCCTCATCTACTGTAACAGGAAGTCAAGCGATAATGTTTTAAAAGTTAAGAATCAAGAGAACAGTTTGCACATATTTAAAAATATAGAAATAAATGCCCAAGAAGTTGAGAAATGTAAAGTAATTGCCCCAAGGATAGGAAATTGGAAAATGAAGGACATAGGCAAATGATACAAGGAAGTTTTGGAGATTCTGGGATTGTAAGTAAGCTGACCATATATTCTGGTTTGCCCACGACAGTCCTAGTTTATGGGGCTTTTTTCCACAGCATCCTGTCCAATTTAACAATTTTTTTCTTGATTATTCACTTTTAACGAAGTTTTATTTGTAACGGTTGCATTAAAATAAGATGCCTGCATTTAGCAGACCTCCACTTTGACCTTTCCACTTCTGCCGTGGTTTTAACTAATACTACTACAAGACTCATGTGCACTAAATGGAGTTCTCACCTTAATGTGTAGTTAAATCTGAAGGACAATCAGAGATAACCTGCCTTTCTTCACTGAGCATTTCCAGACTCAGCAAACACCACTCTTCCAGACAGCTCTTGCTTATGAAATAGACTGTCTTTCGATGCAAATGATTAGGACAACCATCTCTTTCAAGTCTCAGGTAGGCATCAGAAAAAATATTCTGTGCTGCTATCCTGTGTGTCATTTGGTATAACTGCTAGTTGTGCATGGTCCATGTCCTGGTCCGTAAGATGCATGAGACCATCAGACCACCAGTCAGGGTCAGAGGAATAGATCAGTGTGAAACATGGGAACTTACCGGCTATGTACACATGAAATATATGCAAGAAATAGCAGAGCACTTCTTCTGTAGAGTATATAGAGAATAGCCTGAATACTATTGCTACAGTGGCTTAGCCATTCATTATATGATGTAAGTATACAACTATTTAGCTTATTTGGCAACACTTACTTTACACACGCTCTCAGCAGCTATGACCTCAAAACTGTATTTATTTATTTAATGAAAAGTCGTGTACTAAATTTCTGTCTCTCAAAAAGGTGATGATAAATATATACCTTATTTAAAATATTTACTCTCTACCATGCCATGAGGATTGTAGAGACACCAGTAGCTATATAAAAACCAGTAGTCAGAAATCTGAAGAAATTCCAGCATCTATTTTACTTTAGGTATTTATTTTAACATCTCTGTGTCCAGAGATGACAATAGAAAATGCAGCTACAGAGGTGCGATTACTTATCATTCTGTGAACATGACTTTTCATTTAGATCAAATGACACGGCTTTTATATTAATGTAGCTAATTTTCTATTCCATATTTTCTTGTATGTAAATAAAAAGTGAAGTGATAGGTGTTAATTTGTTAGCTGCATTAGCAAATAACAAATTAATTATGCCAGTTTCATATCTATGTCATCAGATGTTTCAAATAGAAAAAGTTAATTCTAATAATATTTGATTTTTTTCATACAATTTATGGAATCAAAGTGAAACTTTAAAAAATTCATTCTATTTAAGGTGAAACATCTGACATTATTATGAATGTTATTGTGAAAAAAAAGGATTTGTTTTTCCAGTAATGATATATATACATTTTGATGGAGCACATCATCATGGTAAGAACAATGTTCTTACTAAATTGAAAAAATATGATAAAGAAATATACTTAGAACTAATTGTGCTGCACACATAATTCACAACCAAATTCAAATATGTCATGATAGTCCACCAGTTAAAAAACAGAGGTCTTAAAAATTTACAAATATTTTATATATACACTACAACGGACTACAAAATTTTGCAACAAAACTAATGTGAAAATACAATAACAGAAAAAAAGAAAGAAAAAGAGCTTCCAAATGGTAGTATAAAATTTTTCTTTGCTACCTCTCTTCAAATATTTAAGCCTTTGAAAAAAAAAATTGTTAAACAAATTAGTGTCTTGAAAAAACATTAAACTTTTTGTTAGAAAGTCCTTTACATTTAAATTGCATCTTGCTCAGAGTGACTTAGAAATCAATAATTAGAGATTAAATAATTAACAGGCTAAAAATCTTCAGATTTTGGCGCTTTTACTGAATTGCAACGGTTATAAAGAAAGTTTGCAAACAAGAAGATGCTGAAATGTATCACTATGAATTAAAGTAAGGGAAAATATATGTGACCTTGAATTTTGTGATAAGTTTTTAAGATACAATAACAAAAGCACATTCCATGAAAGAAAAACTTGATAAGTTGGATTTTATTAAAAGTAAAGTTTTCGGGGCTTCCCTGGTGGTGCAGTGGTTGGGGGTCCGCTTGCCGGTGCAGGGGACGCGGGTTCGTGCCCCGGTCCGGGGGGATCCCACATGCCGCGGAGCGGCTGGGCCTGTGGGCCATGGCCGCTGGGCCTGCGCGTCCGGAGTCTGTGCTCCGCGGCGGGAGAGGCCACAGCAGTGAGAGGCCCGCGTATCGCAAAAAAAAAAAAAGTAAAGTTTTCTATCCTGAGAAAGAAACTTTAATGGGAATAGAAAGACAAGCTACAGGCTAGGATAAACTATTTGAAAAACACATGTCTAATAAAGGTCTTGTATCCAAAATATAGAAAGAAATTTTAAAACTCAGCAATAAAAAAATGTAATGGGCAAAATGCTTGGACACCTCACCAAAGACAACATATAGATGGCAAATAAACAAATGAAAATGTTCATGAAATCATCTGTCATTAAGGAACTGCAAATTAAAACAACAAAGGAGTTGTAGCTAAAATCCAAAAATTAAACAATACCAATTGCTGACATGGATGCAAAACAACTCTCATTTCATTTATTGGTGGTGGGATTGCAAAATGGTTCAGCCACTTTGGAAGAGTCTAGCAATTTCTTATAAAGGTAAATATACCCTTACCATAAAATCCAACAGTCACGCTCCTAGGTATTTACCCAACTTATCTGAAAACTTATAGTCACCAAAAAACCTGCAGACTTCAGGTTTCTGGTTCTTTGTGTAAGGAGCTTGGAAGTCACCACTCCATCCTAACAAGTAAAATGCTGAACAGAATGAAAAATCAACAACTCTTCTAGAATTCATAAGAGAGGGGAAAACACAGAGCAAACCTCTGTGTTCCCAAGACTGGAGAGTCAGGCAGGAGAATACAAGGAGTCATGGCTTACCTGAGCAGAGACTCACAGCAGAAACGGCCAAGAGAACCAGTGCTGTAGTAGAAGACGTGCACCGTAATTGGTGAATTGCTGGAGGCTCAGCGTAGAAAACTCCGACAATTAAAACTCGGGGGAACCAGTCATAGGGGGAAGTCCTACACTTTTGTGAGTTTTACCTTCAGTTCAATCAGATTCTCACAGTAAATATCAGAGAAAAATCCCCTCGTGCTTCCAGCACCAGGAGGGGAAAGGGAAACACTTTGAAATAACCAGAGCACTCCGCTCTTCTTAAGGCCTGCCCTCAAGGGAAACGAATTAACCTGAGCCTAATTGGCTGGGCTATTATCAGAACCTAACGCACCTGAGAGTTACCTGAGAAATACTCAACTCCAGTCAGCTGAGTCAGCGGTAGCCTTCCAAGAGGGAGAAGGGAAATACTCAACTCTAGACCACTGGAGCCATCCTCATCCACCCAAGGTAAGAGAAAAACTGAGAAACATTTGTGAAGTCCACAGTCCAGAGCTCACTAAGACACTCAGGTTTAATCACAGGGCTATGGAACGCTTCTCCCTGCCCCTCCCCCCACAACATTACTAAAGGCCTATGTACAGCAGTTCCTTGTTCATGTCTGGCTATCAAAGAAAAAGTTACAAGGCATACTAAACGGCAAAAAACACAATTTGGGGGCTTCCCTGGTGGCGCAGTGGCTGAGAGTCCGCCTGCCAATGCAGGGGACACGGGTTTGTGCCCCGGCCCGGGAATATCCCACATGCCGCGGAGCGGCTAGGCCCGTGAGCCATGGCCGCTGAGCCTGCACGTCCGGAGCCTGTGCTCTGCAACGGGAGAGGCCACAACAGTGAGAGGCCTGCGTACTGCATAAACAAAAACAAAAACAAAAACAAAAAAAACACAATTTGAAGACGCAGGAAGCATCAGAACCAGACATGGCATGGATGTAGGAATTATCAGGTCAGCATTTTGAAAGAACTATGATTAATATGCTAAGGACTCTGATGGATAGGGTAGACAGCAAGGAAAAACGGATGGACAGTGTAAGCAGAGAGGTGGAAATCCTGAGACGTAACCAAAGAGAAACGCCAGAGGTCAAAACAGTGCGGCAGAAATGACTAATGCCTTTGATGAGCTTATTAGTAGACTGTTCATGGCTGAGGAAAGAATCCATTTTTTAGGTTTTTTTAATTAATTAATTTATTTATTTTTGGCTGCAATGGGTCTTCATTGTTGCACGCGTCTTCATTGCTGCACGCGTCTTCATTGCTGCATGCGGGCTTACTCTATTTGCGGCGAGTGGGGGCTACTCTTCATTGTGGTGCACGGGCTTCTCATTGTGGTGGCTTCTCTTGTTGCGGAGCACGGGCTCTAGGTGTGCGGACTTCAGTAGTTGCAGTGAGTGGACCCAGTCATTGTGGCTTGCGGGCTATAGAGTGCAGGCTCAGTAGTTGTGGTGCACAGGCTTAGTTGCTCCACAGCATGTGGGATCTTCCCGGACCAGGACTCAAACCCATGTCCCCTGCACTGGCAGGTGGATTCTTAACCACTGTGCCACCAGGGAAGTCCCTGAGGGAAGAATCTGAGTTTGAGGAAATCTCAATATAAACCTTCAAAATTGACAAGCAAAACCAACAAAGACTTCAAAAAAAGGACAGATTATCCAAGGACTGTGGGACAACTATAAAATGTATAACATACATATATGAGAAAACCAGAAGGAGAAGAGAGAAAGGAACAGAAGAAATATTTGAAATAATGACTGAGAATTTCCCCAAAGTGATGTCAGACACCAAATCACAGATCCAGGAAGCTCAGTGATCAGCTAGCAGAATAAACGCCAAAGGACCATATGGAGGCATATCAATTTCAAAGTACAGAAAATCAACGATAAAGAAAAATCTTGGGGGGAAAAAAAAGCCTGCATGCAAATGTTTATAGCAGCTTTACTCTTAATTGTCAAAAGCCAGAAACAACTAACTTCTCCTTCAACAGGTGTGGATAAACAACTGTGGTACATACAAATAATAGGATGTTACTCAGTGATAAAAAGAAATGAGCTACCAAGCCATGAAAAGACATGGATGAATTGTAAATATATATTGCTAAGTGAAAGAAGCCAATCTGAAAAAAATAAATAATGAAAAATTGTATGATGTTCTGGAAAAGGTATAACTACAGAAATGATAAAAAAAAATCAGTGGTTGCTTTGTGCTTGGGGACACAGGAGATGTGTTAAATAGGTGAAGTATAGGAGATTTTTTAGGGCATTGAAACTACGTTGTATGATATTGTAGTGGTGAATACATGATACTATACATTTATCAAAACCCATAGAAGCTTACAGCACAGAGAGTGAAACTTAGTAAGTGCAAAGTTTTCTTTAACAACTTTATTGGTGTATAACTGCTTTACAGTGTTGTGTTAGTTTCTGCTGCATAACAAAGTGAATCAGCTATAATATACATATATCCCCCATATCCCCTCCCTCTTGCGTCTCCCTCCCACCCTCCCTATCCCACCCCTCTAGGTGGTCGCAAAGCACCAAGCTCATCTCCCTGTGCCATGCAGCTGCTTCCCACTAGCTATCTGTTTTACATTTGGTAGTGTATATATGTCAATGCTACTCTCTCACTTCGTCCCATCTTACCCTTCCCCCTCCCCCTGTCCTCAAGTCCATTCTCTACGTCTGTGTCTTTATTCCTGTCCTGCCCCTAGGTTCTTCAGAACCATTTTTTATTTTTAGGTTCCATATACATGTGTTAGCATACGGTATTTGTTTTTCTCTTTCTTCTCTTTCTCTTTCTCTTACTTCACTCTGTATGACAGACTCTAGGTCCATCCACCTCACTACAAATAACTCAATTTCATTTCTTTTTATGGCTGAGTAATATTCCACTGTATCTATGTGCCACATTCTTTATCCATTGATCTGTCAATGAACATTTAAGTGCAAATTTAAAAAAAATCATTTAGAAGGTTGGAAGAATCCCACAGTGGAATGCAGAATGTGACAAAACAACCTAACAGCAATAAAAATGCATGAAACAACCTCACTTAAGAGGTTGGGGAAGAAAAGGTGTTGACCTAAGTAACTTTGGAAACAAGTGGAGGCTATAAAGTAAAAGCCAGAATACATCTACATAAGCACTGTACTCTAGTCGATAATGCTGTTTGCCACAGAAGTACAGATTAACAATTCTGATGCTGCTACACATGAATACTAAAATTAAGCAATTAAGTAAAGCGATAGCAGATGGTGGAAGCCAGATTTCTCATTGTTAAAGTGGAAGTTTACACATAAGCAAGGGGAGGAGGCTAGAAGGATCCACATGGTAAAGAACCAGGGTTGGAGACATAAGTATGAACTGATGTTAGTTTAACATGACACAAATGGCTACATATAGAAAGAGTTATATTTCTTGACATTTCCATATTTCCATATTTGTATACAAATTTGTCGGTATTTATAGACATGCCTATATACCCAGGTTAATACACACCCATATATTTCCTTGCTTGGCCAGCTGAGAGAGCCAAGAAGTAACATCAGCCCCACACCAAAGAGCATGTCTAGTGCTCTTAGTTCTTAGTTCTAATACTATTCCCCAGTGAAGGGAATCAGGGCTCCTTAGAGGAATGAGATGGTACAGGAAATATACAAAATAAGCATGTAGTACCTTGTACTTCCAGAAAGTAAGAAATTTCTCAAAAAAAAAGAAAAAAACATAGACAATGATTGAGAGATATGTCAAAGTGATGTATTTTAAATTTTAAAATATTATATTGCTATCACCTCATAATTAAAATATGAAGATAAACAATAAGTAATCAATTTTTAAATAAATAATATCTTGATTTCTGTGTAATGCTAGTTTCTGACTTTTGTCAAGGATTTCATTGACATTATTTATTAATTTTAATGACCCCCTTTAAGGAAGACGGAAATGCTATCATCTCTGAAATCAAGATATTGATAGAGTGATTCAGTTTTCTGGAACATAGGACTAATAGCCAAATTTTACAATTACCAATTGTTTGACATTGTAATATATTTGAAATTCATAGTCATTACATTTCAATTCTATTCCCATCAAACTTTGTGTTCTTAGAAAACACAGAAAGAGAGGCACTCTCTTCCTACTCAATGCAAAATAGTATTCAAATTTATGCAAGTTTAGAACAACTGGTTAAGATTCCTTTAGTTAAAAGAAGAAGAAAGGAAAGAGATCTTGGATATATTCCAAAATGTTTTAAAAGAAAACAAAAGCCAATTCTTTAGCAAATAGTGAATAAGGGATGTGCACTACAATGTCTTTATTTTCAATTATCAGAAATTATACAGGCTGGACCAATTTCACCAACAGATTTAAGGACTGGAAATGGGAAAATCTTTCTACTAAAGATCTCTCCTTAGCTCACTGATACAAAATATAATAGAGGATTACATTATCTGGTGGTCTGAGGTATCTTAAATAGCTAATTGGGATCATTAGACATTTCCTCAATTATTTAGGTAATTAAGGCAAAAAATATTTTTGCCCAAATAATCTGTAAGTGTGATCATAACTCTCATTAAGATTTTCACAGCTATACAAATCATAAAAGATCCTACTCAGACATTTTTTTTTGGCCCAGCACATTTAGATAAGATCATTTAAGCATCTTCCTTTCTAAACCCTAATCCTTTATTCATTTCTAAACCCTAATCCTCTATTCATTTCCACGCCTCCTTCTACTTCATAGCTTTCTCTTTGTTTTATTTGCCACCAACTTACCCAACAAGCCAGACTTCAGAGCTCCTCCAACCCTGGATGCCACTGGATTTCACACGTTTTAAAAATGACTCTCCCTCCTATTGGTATTTCTACCATGAAGGACATACCACCACATGCAGTTACAGAAACCTAATATGAAATGACTACAAGTATCTACTCAGCTCTGGAAACACTCCAGGAACAAACTCTAATTCAGTCACATTGTTGTAGTCCTCATATTTCACCCACCATGATTGCCTACTTCTCTAAGTTTGATACCAGAATACATTCTTTGGTCTACAGTCACAGATTAGGAGACCTCTGTGGGAATCATTGGACAAGGAGTGCCACTCACTTCTTTGCTTCTCATCTATATCTCCCTTGGATTGGAAAACCAGGACTCTGACCCCACTAAAGTCTCAGACCTCTTCCTCCTTAGAATTTCACTTGCTCCGCCTCTAGCACACCATAACTGAATTTATGAAATTCCCCATGCAGAGTTACAATCCAAATGAGATATATCCACAAGTCAACTGGGAAGAAAATTGGCCACAAATCTTTGAAGCCCATTCAGCAATGGTTCTCAAAATTTTTAGTTTGTAGCACTTTAGAATCAGAAGTTTTGGCAGTTCAGTGATTTAAAAAGATTAAAAGACTCTACTCAATTCTAACATCTCAGCAATAACACAATCACTCCTATAGCTGGCATCTCTACTCCCTAGGATTTCCTTCCTGGTAATAGGCAGGTGAACATTCTGGCCGACTACACCAGCAAGAAAGATGACAGACACCTTACCCAGGATACTCTTGGCAGACTCAGTCAGCCTCTTATGTACTACCTGAACTTTTCCTTCCCCAAAGTACTCACTCTTTATCCTCCGTTTAAAACCTTTCCAAGCTCCCCAGCGATCTCTTCTCCTTCAATGTGAACCTCTGAAGACCATATGTTGCTCTGCCTTTAGCTACATTTTTCTGTACTTGCATGTTGCTTTATTTATTACGGGTTGATAAACGGGGTGGAGATGGAGGAGTCCCACCACCAGGTGGCAGGGCAGTGATGTCAGCAGTTTAGTTTTAGACAGTTTACTTTGCTCCACTTGGAAGAATCTCAAATGTTTTTTTGACTCACCTAAATTCTATGATCACAAGAATGTCATCTCTAGAGTTCTTCCCTTTGTCTCCTGTATCTTTATATACTTTATTGACCAAGACATGGTCTCTTAAATCCACTAATGAGATGCCTTCCATTCTATTGTATTTCCATTATATGCTGATTATTTCCAAGTATAAATAACAAACCTCTTGGATAAATATGTTTTATATGTTTATTATTCTCACAACAGATTTACTTTCTAATTATAACTGTCATATAATGTCACATGGATCTTTAACCATCTTCAATTAGTTATCTCACTATTCAGTTGTCATTTGAGGGGACTATTTTGTACCCTGACCACACTTGCTTAGATACTCAAGAGGGAAAATTCTCAAACATCACAGTAAACTCACTATCTTTATCAGGCAGTATTTGGTCTTAAAATATGCTTTTAACTTCTTATTTGCATAATAGCTTTTAACCCGTTCTAGATGGTCTCAAGAAACCCACTCAATCGATTTTACATCTGACATATAATATTCACAGTAACTGTTAACAAAAAAATTTTTTTGCTATTGATGGAAAAATTAAAGAATTCACTATCACCTGTTATGAACAACTGACGTAGAGTTTATTAACTGGGTATCAATAAAAGCTTATACAATTTATTCACAGTAAAGCACTAACAAGTAATGCCTTTCTCCTCTTATCTAATCCTTCTCACCACTCCAGGAGTGTTTAGTTACTACTTCAAACATATATAGGTTAAGTTCAGATATACATTTTTTTTTTTTTTGCGGTACGCGGGCCTCTCACTGCCGTGGCCTCTTCCACCGTGGAGCACAGGCTCCGGACGCGCAGGCCCAGCGGCCATGGCTCACGGGCCCAGCCGCTCCACGACATGTGGGATCTTCCCGGACCGGGGCACGAACCCGCGTCCCCTGCATCGGCAGGCAGACTCTCAACCACTGCGCCACCAGGGAAGCCCCAGATACACATTTTGAACAGGGCTTCTTCTAAATGAAATCACTTCTTCTGAATGAATATATGTATTTCTGGTATATCCATTCCAAAGTAATACCATAGGGATCTTCCTTTATAGCCTCTAATCCATAATTTTATCACCCTTCTTCTACAGTGAGAACTCTGATTCCTAACAATATCAACATTTATTCATTTACTCAATTTATAATAAACAAAATAATTTTGGAACTACCACAGTACTACCATCATAACGAATCTACTAAGTAAAATGTAAGGTTTTCCTGTAGCTCTATTTGCCCTTATAATATGGTCCCTTTTAATATAGCCCTTATAAGATGTTGCAGATCACTCCATTTTCTCAGTTCTTTCCAAACAAGGTCCTCTCAAATTATAACAATATTTATACAATCTCATATTCCAAGGGATTTATACATATGACCATATTAGGTATGTATCTGACAATGGCCCCTAGAACATATGTCTTCATGGTTATTCAGAAATTCATGTCAACAGGTATAGGGGAGAGCCTCATTCATCTTCTTTATCAAGTTTGTGCCTAGGGAGCCAGAGTAATGAACCACCAGAACCTAAACCTGCAATCTCTTTGCTTACACCTCACTGGGGTTTATTCAGGCCCATCAGGATAAAGGTCAGGCTTATTGGTAACTCAGTTGGATATTCTGTGATTTAGCTATCAAATAATTGGAAGCTAAATGACCCTGAAGCAAATTTTTAAAAAACACGTCCAAGCAGAGTGCTGAGAGTCACACAAAGAAGCAAATCACATGTCATGTCCAAGGTCAAGTGCAAGAAAAGGAACAGGGCATAAAGCCAAAAGTTCAGGAATCAGATAAGTGCAAAACTGAGCAAGATGCAGAAAAGGAGCAAAAGTCCAGACTTTTGCTGTGTATTGGGTACATGGTGTATGGATGCATCACCCAAGCTAAAGGCGCAGCATGGGAATAACTGTTCATTTCTCCAGACACTGGTGATGTTTCTATGAACATCACACAAACAACGTTATGATTCTCAAAGAACCTACCTACAGAAAAAAAAGAATCAAGAACATACACAACATAGGAAAAATTACAAGGTCCAGTTTTCTAATATTATAGGTTATCTTTGATTTCTGAATAGAAGTTATTATACACACCCACTTCAGTCAAGGTCTTGCTTTAATAAAAAAAGGAGGCTGCCAGAGATGTGGAGAGTGAACTTGAGGACATGGGAAGGGAGAGGGGTGGGCTGGGACAAGGTGAGAGAGTGGTATGGACATATATACACATATATACATATGCCAAATATAGACTGGATGGCTGGTAGAAAGCAGCTGCATAGCACAGGGAGATCAGCTCGGTGCTTTGTGACCACCTAGAAGGGTGGGATAGGGAGGGTGGGAGGGAGACACAAGAGGGAGGAGATATGGGGATATATGTACACGTATAGCTGATTCACTTTTTTATACAGCAGAAGCTAACGCACCATTGTAGAGCAATTATACTCCAATAAAGGTGTTGGGGAAAAAAAAAAGGAGGCTGCCAGGAGATGATCTGTCTTTTCAGCTTTATTATTAGTGTAAGCTTATTTTTTGACCATTGGGGTAAACATTTAGCTATTTTTATGTTTGTCACATAGGCAGTATTAATATTTCCACCGCTGAAAATGACAGAGGCTCTACTCCTGAAAGCTACTTGATAGTTTTAATTTCCAATTGCAAATTCAACTGAGAAATGAAAATCCATTGAACATTTTAGAGAAAATAATTTTTTGCTTTTCAAAAAATATGTTCTTATAGATAACCAGCAAATATTGATAGAAGTTTCTTATACAATCTGTTGCTCATCACGTTCCTTTAACAGAACACTGGCATGCTCTATCTTCTGTATTAATTTTTCTAAAGTAAATGGATTTTTATGTAAGTGAAGAATCAAATTAATATCTTTGATATGTTATCTAATTAGTATAATTTAGAGGAAATGGAGTATGCATGACCCAAGGTGCAAATCTTGAGGCAGAAAATTTTTGCCTGAAATTAGTGTTTAAGTAAGGATAGAAAGATAATAAGACAAAGACTCATTATGTACATCTAATAATTCTGCAGTTTCATTCTTTTTATCATTTAAGTAACTCTGACTTCCTTTGGTCATCACTTTTTTCTGTTTTCCAACTAAATAAATAGATTAAAAAATATTCTGCCTCATACTTCTGTGGCTGCTTTTGTAATTCCAAATGAAGCCTTCTTCTACAAAATTTAATCAATATCTTTACCAAAATGGGTAATATCCTTTTTCTTCTGATTTCAAATTAATCAATTTTAACAGCATTCACTTAGTTCAAAGTCAGGAAATTCCAATGATTACTGTGCAGTTTCCAGAATCAGGCAGTTGAACGCTACTCATTTGGAATGGGAAAAGGCAAAAAATGCTGGCTATCCCATTGGCCTGCTGGCATAATTGAGGAAAGGAATAGTCTAGCTGCTCCAAGGTAGCTCAGGATACATGTCACAATTTTAGAACTCATGAATGAAGAAGTACCAGGTTATGGGCTGGACCCAACTTTAGGCCCAACGTATCCAGTTTTCAAGGTAATAATACTGCGCTGGGTAATGCCAAGGAATCCCAGGCCATATATAGTCCTATGTCTCAGTAATAATGAACTTCTAAGACCCAGATGGTAAATAGGTGTAAATTTGCATGTGAACTCTGATTGATGGCTTCCTAGAGTAACTTCTTTAGAACATTCTAAGGCCACTTAGAGGAACAGTGCCAAGATAGATTAGCAATGTCTATGACGGATTCAGAAAGAAGGAAATAGCAACTTAAATATCCCATATTTTCTGATCCTGATCCATAGATTTCAGGGCAAAAATAGTTGAAATACCTAGCTCAGAAGTTCAAGTAAAATATAAAATGCGATAAGAATAGTTTATCTCTACCAATCTGCACTCCCTCTCCCTAACAGAGGAACTTCCCAATCTCTATCAATGTTTCCTTTTATGTGTTTCTCCCTCTCCTCATGTATTTCCTAATTCCTCCTTTTCTCTACCATAAAATAGAATTATGAACTTATTTAATAAAACAAATTTTCTTTCTTCTAAAAATGTCATATAACGAACTTTTATATAGTGTACTCTCCCAACTACAAAAGAAGTTTCCAATCAAATTTAATATGTTTTTACTTGTGTGTGACAAATGTTATTATTTTTAGTAGATAAATTCACCTTTAAGAGAAAAAAGAGGGACTTCCCTGGTGGCACAGTGGTTAAGAATCCCCCTGTCAATGCAGGGGACATGGGTTCGGTCCCTGGTCCGGGAAGATCCCACATGCCATGGAGAAGCTAAGCCCTTGAGCCACAACTACTGAGCCCGCATGATACAACTACTGAAGCCCACGCACCTAAAGCCCGTGCTCTGAAACCAGAGAAGCCACTGCAATAAGAAGCCCGCTCGCTGCAACTAGAGAAAGACTGCAGGCAGCAACAAAGACACAATGCAGCCAAAAAATTAATTAATTGATTGATTTTTAAAAAGAGAGAGAAAAAAGAATACAAAGCATTCCATTTCCTGTTGAAGGGTCATAGATTAGAAGTCACCTGATCCACATGGACACGGGTGTGTAGGCTGGACATTGCCTTGGGGTCTGTCTGCCCAGCAACCAATGCTCTGCTTCCTTCACCCCAGCTCATCCCCAATTCTGATAATAGCATCTTGATTTTTCTTTGAAGACCACAGGCCACCATGCTCAGTCCAAGATGCAGAGGTTCCTTGTACCACATTCACATCTGAGAATGGCACAAGGGAAAATAATGGTTGACTTCCAAAAATTCTCTGGAAGTTCAGCCATAATGAGGTAGTAGGTATCAGATTTACCCTCCTGCAGTCAATAACAATAAAGCAGGACAAATATATGCAGTAAAAGTTTTCAAACATTAAACAAAAGAAAGCATGGATCTGTGATCCTAGACACAAGGAAAACACATAAGGCAAGTTCTACTTTCACCCTGGCTTTTGTTGTCGGTACACTTTCAAACTGACTTACAGGGAAGTAGAGCTTATTATCCACTTTACTGGGTATAGAATATAAATATTAGAGTTAGGGGTTGCTGAGACAGTATGTAGTTGCTCAACTGAGTGCCAGAGAGGAGAGAGCTATGTAGAGAAATAAACATATAAATCTATGTACAAGTTCTCTTGACTTTTTGTCTAGATCCTTAGCTGTGTATCTGCAAGCCTGGCAGAGGTCAATTGCTGGGAGTCTGTAAGCTGAGTGGGAAATCCAGAGATCACACAATGCTGGGACTCTGACCTCCTGTACATCTTACACAACTCTCTAAGTATTCAACATCCTTTCAACGGTTTCCCTGTGTGACCTCAAAAAGGCCACAACTTAGGAGTAAGGCATATCTAGCCATGCTGTAGTAGCTATTATGGACCTTGCAAAGAATGCTAAAACGAATGCCTCAAAAGAAACAAACTGAATCATATGTAGATTAACTTCCTACCAAAACAAAAATCAACACTTTATAAAGAAAGATAACATAAGTTAGACTCTCAACATGACATCAACAATGTCCAGCAAACAGGCTTCCGGGAAGATGGCGGAAGAGTAAGACGCGGAGATCACCTTCCTCCCCACAGATACACCAGAAATACATCTACACGTGGAACAACTCCTACAGAACACCTACTGAACTCTGGCAGAAGCCCTCAGACCTCCCAAAAGGCAAGAAACTCCCCACGCACCTGGGTAGGGCAAAAGAATAAACAGAGACAAAAGAATAAGGACAGTACCTGCACCAGTGGGAGGGAACCGTGAAGGAGGAAATGTTTCCACACACTGGAAGCCCCTTTGCGGGCGGAGACTGCGGGTGGCGAAGGGGGAAAGCTTTGGAGCCGCGGAGGAGAGCACAGCAACAGGGGTGCGGAGGGCAAAGCGGAGAGATTCCCGCACAGAGGTTCAGAGCTGACCGGCACTCACCATCCCGAGGCGCTTGTCTGCTCACCCGCCGGGGCGGGCGGGGCTGCGAGCTTAGGCTCGGGCTTCGGTGGGAGCTCCGGGAGAGGACTGGGGTTGGCGGCGTGAACACAGCCTGCAGGGGGTTGGTGCACCACGGCTAGCCGGGAGGGAGTCCGGGAAAAGTCTGGACCTGCCAAAGAGGCAAGAGACTTTTTCTTCCCTCTTTGTTTCCTGGTGCGCAAGGAGAGGGATTAAGAGCGCTGCTTAAAGGAGCTCCAGACACGGGCGCGAGCCACGGCTAACAGCGCAGACACCAGAGACGGGCGTGAGACGCTAAGGCTGTTGCTGCCGCCACCAAGAAGCCTGTGTGCGAGCACAGGTCACTATCCATACCCCCCTTCCAGGGAACCTGTGCAGCCCGCCACTGCCAGGGTCCTGGGATCCAGGGACAACTTCCCCCAGGAGAACGCACGGCGCGCCTCAGGCTGGTGCAACGTCACGCCGGCCTCTGCCGCTGCAGGCTCGCCCTGTACTCCGTGCCCCTCCCTTCCCCCCGGGCCTGAGTGAGCCAGAGCCCCCGAATCAGCGGCTCCTTTAACCCCGTCCTGTCTGAGCGAAGAACAGACGCCCTCCGGAGACCTACACACAGAGGCGGGGCCAAATCCACACAAATCCAAAGCTGAACCCCTGTGAGCTGTGAGAACAAAGAAGAGAAAGGGAAATCTCTCCCAGCAGCCTCAGAAGCAGCGGATTAAAGCTCCACAATCAACTTGATGTACCCTGCATCTGTGGAATACATGAATAGACAACGAATCATCCCAAATTGAGGAGGTGGACTTTGACAGCAAGATTTATGATTTTTTTCCCCTTTTCCTCTTTTTGTGAGTGTGTATGTGAATGCTTCTATGTGAGATTTTGTCTGTATAGCTTTGCTTCCACCATTTGTCCTAGGGTTCTATCCATCAGGGTTTTTTTGGTTTCTTTTGTTAATAATTATTTTTTTTTATTTTAATAACTATTATATTTTACTTACTTTATTTTATTTTACTTTATCTTCTTTCTTTCTTTCCTTCCATCCCTCCTTCCTTCCTTCCTCCCTCCCTCCCTCCTTTCTTTCTTTCTTTCTTTCTACTTCTACTAATTCTTTCTTTCTACATTTTCTGCCTTTTATTCTGGGCCGTGTGGATAAAAAGCTCTTGGTGCTGCAGTCAGGAGTCAGTGCTGTGCCTCTGAGGTGGGAGAGCCAACTTCAGGACATTGGTCCACAAGAGACCTCCCAGCTCCACATAATATCAAACGGCGAAAATCTCCCACAGATCTCCATCTCAACACCAGCACCCAGCTTCACTCAACGACCAGCAAGCTACAGTGCTGGACATCTTATGCCAAACAACTAGCAAGACAGGAACACAACCCCACACATTAGCAGAGAGGCTGCCTAAAATCATAATAACTCCACAGACACCCCAAAACACACCACCAGACGTGGACCTGCCCACGAGAAAGACAAGATCCAGCCTCATCCACCAGAACACAGGCACTAGTCCCCTCCACCAGGAAGCCTACACAACCCACTGAACCAACCTTAGCCACTGGGGACAGACACCAAAAACAACGGGAACTATGAACCTGCAGCCTGCAAAAAGGAGACCCCCAAACACAGTAAGATAAGCAAAATGAGAAGACAGAAAAACACACAGCAGATGAAGGAGCAAGATAAAAACCCACCAAACCTAACGAATGAGGAGGAAATAGGCAGTCTACCTGAAAAAGAATTCAGAATAATGATAGTAAAGATGATCCAAAATCTTGGAAGTAGAATGGACAAAATGCAAGAAACATTTAACAAGGACCTAGAAGAACTAAAGATGAAACAACGATGAACAACACAATAAATGAAATTAAAAATACTCTAGGTGGGATCAATAGCAGAATAACTGAGGCAGAAGAACAGGTAAGTGACCTGGAAGATAAAATAATGGAAATAACTACTGCAGAGCAGAATAAAGAAAAAAGAATGAAAAGAACTGAAGACAGTCTCAGAGACCTCTGGGACAACATTAAACGCACCAACATTCGAATTATAGGGGTTCCAGAAGAAGAAGAGAAAAAGGGACTGAGAAAATATTTGAAGAGATTATAGCTGAAAACTTCCCTAATATGGGAAAGGAAATAGTTAACCAAGTCCAGGAAGCACGGAGAGTCCCATACAGGATAAATCCAAGGAGAAACATGCCAAGACACATATTAATCAAACTGTCAAAAATTAAATACAAAGAAAACATATTAAAAGCAGCAAGGGAAAAACAACAAATAACACACAAGGGAATCCCCATAAGGTTAACAGCTGATCTTTCAGCAGAAACTCTGCAAGCCAGAAGGGACTGACAGGACATATTTAAAGTGATGAAGGAGAAAAACCTGCAACAAAGATTATTCTACCCAGCAAGGATCTCATTCAGATTTGATGGAGAAATTAAAACCTTTACAGACAATCAAAAGCTGAGAGAGTTCAGCACCACTAAACCAGCTTTACAACAACTGCTAAAGGAACTTCTCTAGGCAAGAAACACAAGAGAAGGAAAAGACCTACAATAACGAACGCAAAACAATTAAGAAAATGGGAATAGGAACATACATATCAATAATTACCTTAAATGTAAATGGACTAAATGCTCCCACCAAAAGACACAGATTGGCTGAATGGATACAAAAACAAGACCCATATATTTGCTGTCTACAAGAGAACCACTTCAGACCTAGAGACACATACAGACTGAAAGTAAGGGGATGGAAAAACATATTTCATGCAAATGGAAACCAAAAGAAAGCAGGAGGGCTTCCCTGGTGGTGCAGTGGTTGAGAGTTCACCTGCCAATGCAAGGGACACGGGTTCATGCCCTGGTCTGGGAGGATCCCACGTGCTGTGGAGCGGTTGGGCCCATGAGCCATGGCTGCTGAGCCTGCGCATCCTCAGCCTGTGCTCCATGACGGGAGATGCTGCAGCAGTGAGAGGCCCGCATACCACAAAAAAAAAAAAAAAAAAAGAAAGCTGGAGTAGCAATTCTCGTATCAGACAAAATAGACTTTAAAATAAAGACTATTAGAAGAGACAAAGAAAGACACTACATAATGATCAAGGAATCGATCCAAGAAGAAGATATAACAATTGTAAATATTTATGCAACCAACATAGGAGCACCTCAATACATAAGACAAATACTAACAGCCATAAAAGGGGATATCGACATTAACACATTAATAGTAGGGGATTTTAACACCCCACGTTCACCAATGGACAGGTCATCCAAAATGAAAATAAATAAGGAAACACAAGCTTTAAATGATACATTAAACAAGATGGACTTAATTGATATTTATAGGACATTCCATCCAAAAACAACAGAATACACATACTTCTCAAGTGCTCATGGAACATTCTCCAGGATAGATCATATCTTGGGTCACAAGTCAAGCCTTGGTAAATTTAAGAAAATTGAAATCGTATCAAGTATCTTTTCTGACCACAACGCTATGAGACTAGATATCAATTACAGGAAGAGATATGTAAAAATTACAAACACATGGAGGCTAAACAATACACTACTTAATAATGAAGTGATCACTGAAGAAATCAAAGAGGATATTTAAAAATACCTAGAAACAAATGACAATGGAGACACGGTGACCCAAAAATCTATGGGATGCAGCAAAAGCAGTTCTAAGAGGGAAGTTTATAGCAATACAATCCTACCTTAAGAAACAGGAAACTTCTCGAATAAACAACCTAACCTTGCACCTAAAGCAATTAGAGAAAGAAGAACAAAAAAAACCAAAGTTAGCAGAAGGAAGAAATCATAAAGATCAGCTCAGAAATAAATGAAAAAGAAATGAAGGAAACGATAGCAAAGATCAATAAAACTAAAAGCTGGTTCTTTGAGAAGATAAACAAAATTGATAAACCATTAGCCAGACTCATCAAGAAAAAAAGGGAGAAGACTCAAATCAATAGAATTAGAAATGAAAAAGGAGAAGTAACAACTGACACTGCAGAAATACAAAAGATCATGAGAGATTACTACAAGCAACTCTATGCCAATAAAATGGACAACCTGGAAGAAATGGACAAATTGTTAGAAATGCACAAGCTGCCAAGACTGAGTCAGGAAGAAATAGAATTTATGAACAGACCAATCACAAGCACTGAAATTGAAACTGTGATTAAAAATCTTCCAACAAACAAAAGCCCAGAACCAGATGGCTTCACAGGCAAATTCTATCAAACATTTAGAGAAGAGCTAACACCTATCCTTCTCAAACTCTTCCAAAATATAGCAGAGGGAGGAACACTCCCAAACTCATTCTATGAGGCCACCATCACCTTGATACCAAAACCAGACAACGATGTCACAAAGTAAGAAAACTACAGGCCAATATCACTGATTTACATCCTCAACAAAATACTAGCAAACAGAATCCAACAGCACATTAAAAGGATCATACACCATGATCAAGTGGGGTTTACTCCAGGAATGCAAGAATTCTTCAATATATGCAAAACAATCAATGTGATAAACCATATTAACAAATTGAAGGAGAAAAACCATATGATCATCTCAATAGATGCAGAGAAAGCTTTCAACAAAATTCAACACCCATTTATGATAAAAACCCTGCAGAAAGTAGGCATAGAGGGAACTTTCCACAACATAATAAAGGCCATATATGACAAACCCACAGCCAACATCATCCTCAATTGTGAAAAACTGAAACCATTTCCTTTAAGATCAGGAACAAGACAAGGTTGCCCACTCTCACTACTCTTATTCAACATAGTTTTGGAAGTTTTAGCCACAGCAATCAGAGAAGAAAAGGAAATAAAAGGAATCCAAATCGGAAAAGAAGAATTAAAGCTGTTACTGTTTGCAGATGACATGATACTATACAGAGAGAATCCTAAAGATGCTACCAGAAAACTACTAGAGCTAATCAATGAATTTGGTAAAGTAACAGGATACAAAATTAATGCACAGAAATCTCTGGCATTCCTATACACTAATGATGAAAAATCTGAAAGTGACATCAAGAAAACACTCCCATTTACCATTGCAACAAAAAGAATAAAATAGGAATAAACCTACCTAAAGAGACAAAAGACCTGTATGCAGAAAATTATAAGACACTAATGAAAGAAATTACAGATGATACAAATAGATGGAGAGATATACCATGTTCTTGGATTGGAAGAATCAACATTGTGAAAATGACTCTACTACCCAAAGCAATCTACAGATTCAATGCAATCCCTATCAAACTACCACTGGTATTTTTCACAGAACTAGAACAAAAAATTTCGCAATTTGTATGGAAACACAAAAGACCCCGAATAGCCAAAGCAATCTTGAGAACGAAAAATGGAGCTGGAGAAATCAGGCTCCCTGACTTCAAACTATACTACAAAGCTACAGTAATCAAGACAGTATGGTATTGGCACGAAAACAGAAAGATAGATCAATGGAACAGGATAGAAAGCCCAGAGATAAACCCACGCACATATGGTCACCTTATCTTTCATAAAGGAAGCAGGAATGTACAGTGGAGAAAGGGCAGCCTCTTCAATAAGTGGTGCTGGGAAAACTGGACAGGTACATGTAAAAGTATGAGATTAGATCACTCACTAACACCATACACAAAAATAAGCTCAAAATGGATTAAAGAGCTAAATATAAGGCCAGAAACTATCAAACTCTTAGAGGAAAACATAGGCAGAACACTCTATAACATAACAGCAAGATCCTTTCTGACCCACCTCCCAGAGAAATGGAAATAAAAATAAACAAATGGGACCCAATGAAACTTCAAAGCTTTTGCACAGCAAAGGAAACCATAAACAAGATGAAAAGACAACCCTCAAAATGGGAGAAAATATTTGCAAATGAAGCAACTGACAAAGGGTTAATCTCCAAAATTTATAAGCAGCTCATGCAGCTCAATAACAAAAAAACAAACAACCCAATTCAAAAATGGGCAGAAGACCTACATAGACATTTCTCCAAAGAAGAGATACAGACTGCCAACAAACACATGAAAGAATGCTCAACTTCATTAATCATTAGAGAAATGCAAATCAAAACTACAATGAGATATCATCTCACACCAGTCAGAATGGCCATCATCAAAACATCTACAAACAATAAATGCTGGAGAGGGTGTGGAGAAAAGGGAACACTCTTGCACTGCTGGTGGGAATGTAAATTGATACAGCCACTGTGGAGAACAGTATGGAGGTTCCTTAAAAAACTACAAATAGAACTACCATGTGACCCAGCAATCCCACTACTGGGCATATACCCTGAGAAAACCATAATTCAAAAAGAGTCATGTACCAAAATGTTCATTGCAGCTCTATTTACAATAGCCCAGAGATGGAAACAACCTAAGTGTCCATCACCAGATGAATGGATAAAGAAGATGTGGCACATATATATACAATGGAATATTACTCAGCCATAAAAAGAAACAAAATTGAGCTATTTGTAATGAGGTGGATAGACCTAGAGTCTGTCATACAGAGTGAAGTAAGTCAGAAAGAGAAAGACAAATACCGTATGCTAACACATATATATATATGGAACTTAAGAAAAAAAAATGTCATGAAGAACCTAGGGGTAAGACAGGAATAAAGACACAGACCTACTAGAGAATGGACTTGAGGATATGGGGAGGGGGAAGTGTAAGCTGTGACAAAGCGAGAGAGAGGCATGGACATATATACACTACCAAACGTAAGGTAGATAGCTAGTGGGAAGCAGCCGCATAGCACAGGGAGATCAGCTCAGTGCTTTGTGACTGCCTGGAGGGGTGGGATAGGGAGGGTGGGAGGGAGCGAGATGCAAGAGGGAAGAGATATGGGAACATATGTATATGTATAACTGATTCAGTTTGTTATAAAGCAGAAACTAACACACCATTGTAAAGCAATTATACTCCAATAAAGATGTAAAAATAAAACAAAACAAAACAAAAACTGAAAAAAAAATACAATGTCCAGCATACAGTAAAAAATTACTAGATATATAAAGCAAAAGGAAAGTTTGACTTTTAACCAGGAGGGAAAAAACAGTAGAAATGGTCCCAGATATAACAAAGACATTGAAATTAACAGGAAAGAAATTTAAAATATCTATGATAATCCCACTACATCACAAGAATTTTTGAATGCTTGTCACTCTGTCTATTTTAGAGTAGAAAAGAAGTTCATCTCCTAATTTTCCAGATGTGAAAACAAGTGTTGTAATTTAATGTCATCACTGTCAATTGCCCTAGGTATAAAAGGAGGAGGCAGGTTTCCTTAGAAAAGAAGAACTAGGAATCAAATCATATTCATGAATCTTGACTATAGATAAACCTCATTCGTCTGCTTTATACTAATATGGTGATGTTGGAGGCCACAGGTTGGGGATAGAGCGTGGGTGTTGGCAGGCACTGTTATTCAAAACAGAACTTGAGAGAATATGATGATGCATGCACGCATCTTCCTTCTACTGCTGAAGTAGCAAGAGGACAGAAGATTCTCCTCAATCTTTCAAATCACATACAGGTGCTTCTCCTTGACAGAATCTAACCCAGAACCTTTCCAGCTTGGATTCTGTGAAATTTAGTTTCCAGGCTTCCAATTTCATAATATAGGGAATATCCTAGAAGAAAAAGAATGGAACCGAGTTGCCAGTGGGCCATGAGAAACACCTCCCATCACACCTGTTGGGCAATTCTTATAATAATGCCTTTATTTTCAAAATATTTTCACACACATTTCATTTCTTTCTTCCTTCCTTTCTTCCTTCCTTCCTTCCTTCCTTCTTTCCTTCCAGCCTCACCAGGTCTTAGTTGCAGCACACTGGATCTTTTTTAGTTGCGACATGCAGACTCTTAGTTGTGGCATGCATGCCAGATCTAGTTCCCTGACCAGGGATTGAACCTGTGCCCCCTGCACTGGGAGCACAGAGTCTTACCCGCTGGACCACCAGGGAAGTCCTCACACACATTTTCTTATTTGAGCTTCACAATAACATTATGTGCTGATATTATTACCCTCATTTTACAATGGAAAGAATTGACAGGCAGAGTAGTAGTGGATTTTCTTTCCTTTATTCATTCTACAATATGCTAGTTGCCCAAAAGACATTGAGCTGTATTCCAGCAGATGCATTCTAAGCAAGGAAATTATATGACTCCAAGATAGAAGTTTAAGTTCCACACCAAATGGTGTCTAATAGTAAAGGTTGCTAAGAATGGTCCCCAACTGAACTTACAGACTTACTTCCTTAAATCGTCCTTGTTTATATTGTCTTTAAATATGATGATTATTAATATTAATATTTCTAACTCTATTAATGAAGAATAATTGTGTATTCTTCTCTGTAAGAAGAATTTAAAAGTTATACAGTCATATTTTGACCGCCTTCTGGTAATCTTCATTTGTAAGATCAAGTTGAGCAGAATGAAGAAATTTCTTGAACTTTTAATCAACAAACCTAAGCACATAAAGTAGCAATCAGAAACGTCACAATTGTTATTAACATATGTTCAAAAATGTTCTTTGTTTATTTTGGGACATTGAGAAAACAATGAGAACTAATCAGTGGAACCTACAAATCACTCACCATGGAGTTCCATGGTGGTCTATATGATCCATATATTCTATCACCAACAATTCCAGCAATATAAATTTCAACTTTTTTAATAATTTAACTAATTTCTATTTATCAATACACTAATACATTTAAACCATAGCTTTTCTAGCAGAAAACAGTTGATACATAGATATTTCTATGTGATTATATAAATGTCACTATAATAAAAAAGATTTAGATTTTAATAAAATAGGTAGCAGTAAAGATAATACTACTTGTAGTTTACCTCTGGTAACAAGTTAGCAACTACTCAGTCAGTGGAAATTACTGTAGACGTAAAAGCTGTCATGAAAATTTTATGTTAAAAAGAGGAAGGATTGTATCTGATTAGTTCATTGACTGAAAAAAAAACATTTTTGTGATCTAGACACGTAACTAAAAGTGACTCATCATATTTCTCTTCCTCTTCCTTGTCCCCCTTCACTCAATCCTCTTCTTCCTCTACCCCCTCCTCCGGTTCCCCTCTTCCATTTTCTCCTCCTCCTACTTCTCCTCTATCTCCCTTACTCCTCCTCTTCTCAGATCCAAAGGTTTCCTACCAAGTAAAATGAGCTACACAGTAGAATGACTCTCGTCACTGGAAAGTGGTTCAGCAGAACAATGACATAAAAATAATTACTTTAAGTGTTGTGCTCCTTCAAATAACTTCTTAAAAACTTGTTTTTAAAAACACTGATGGAGTGCCTTGAACGCATCAAACACTGCCCTAGATATCTGAGAAACTTATCATTCTGCCGAATTGCACATGAGGTAGTTAGCTAAATCAACATTCCAACCCAGCTCAGCCCGAAGCAGAGAGTGCTGCTGCTTCTGTTTTCTCATCATGAAGACTTGTCTACGCACTGGTCTACGTAGTGATGCCTTTGAATTAATTCCCATTCAAGCGAATTAAAGAGACAACCTCAGCTTGCCTTCAGATAACCTTATCAGCTTTATTGCTATATCTACTGCTTCTTTTGACAGTGTTACATCCTCATTATTTACGACCTCTCTTCCCAAAGCAGAGAGGGGAAAATTACTGCCGTGTGGGCACCTCCTCACCCCGTTTATGAATCTTTTTATCTAATTGGTAAAATGTTTCCAGGCTACTTTAAAAGCAAAGAGAACTCTCCCCCTCCTCCCAGTATTTTACCTTCAGAAGAACTAGATAGAAGAGGAGGATGCGTGTGGAAAAAAGCATAAGAGGACAGGAAGCATCTCAAATTGTAGTCACAGTGATTCCTTATTAAGCAGCTAAGATAGCCTAGCAACCTGCAACTCTAAGACGTTTCTATGGCACAAAAAAATTATAACTTGCTCAGAAATCTAAATAGACATCTTAACAACATATGTTTGAAGAGGTTTGTCATAATAAAACTTCTCATATATATTTAGCACTATCTCCTAAGAATTTTTACAACTATTACATTAATTGAGTCTTACACCAAGCCTGTAAAGTCTGAACAGATTCTTTCTTTTTCTTTTTTTCTTTATAAAAATCCTACATACATTTTTATTGTTAAAAGTTCAAATAATAAAGTACATAGAGAAAAATGTGATGGACCCCCTTGATAAAGCCCAGTATCCTTTCAACCATTTCCCTATGCATTTGTGCACAGGCACATGCAAACAGAGTTTGGGGTGGCAGATATTCATAAGTGGGATATTATACATACTATTTTGTGAAATGCTTTTCACACTTAACAGCATAGCCTGGAGGTGATTTTATGACAGTACCAAAAATCTTCCCAATTCTTTTAACTGACCACATAGCAATCCATAATATGGAAGTACCATAAGTTATTAATTCATTCCTCTAGATATATATCAGATTTTATTAATTAGATAGGCTAAGAGCTATAACAAACAACACTGAAACTTCAACAGTTTAACTTACTAAAGGTTATGGCTGAACTCAGGTCACAGTCCAATGGATCAGTAAGAGATGTTCTCTTTCACATGGCCCTACAAGAATCAGGTTCCTTTCTTCTTCAAGGTCACCCAGCAGACAGGAGGAAGAGAGAGTGTGAAGGCACAACACTCTTCACAGGCATGGATAGAAGTGCTTTATTTCTCCTACTCATGTTCTACTGGCAAGAACTAGTCGTGTAGTCCACCAAGAAGGCTGGAAAATTTGTTTGAATTTGTGAGCAGGAAGTGGAAGAAGTCTTGATAAGCATCTAGTCAGTCTCTCCCACGTAGATTAATTTCATTTTTTTTTTGCTATTAAAAGTAATGCTATAATAAACACCTTCTACATACATCTTTGCACACTTATGTCAGTATTTCTGTAGGATAGCTATCTAGACCAGGAATTGCTAGGCAAGAAGATACGTAAAAGATATTTTCTAAAATTCTGTTTTAAAAATGACTTAATATAAGAGATGACACCATAAAACTCCTCGAAGAGAACATAGGCAAAACAATCTCTGACATAAATCATAGCAATGTTTTCTTAGGTCAGTCTCCCAAGGCAATAGAAATAAAAGTAAAAGTAAACAAATGGGATCTAATCAAACTCATAAGTTTTTACACAGCCAAGGGAACCATAAACAAACAAAAAGACAACCTACAGACTGGGAAGAAATATTTGCAAACGATGTGAACCACATGGGCTTAATTTCCAAAATATGCAAATAGCTCATATGACTCAATAACCAAAAAACAAACAACCCAATCAAAAACCGGGCAAAAGACCTAAATAGACATTTCTCCAAAGAAGACATACAGATGGCTGACACCCAACATCGTTAATTATTAGAGTAATGCAAATCAAAACTACAATGATGTATCACTTTACACCAGTCAGCATGGCCATCATAAAAAGTCTACAAATAATAAATGCTGGAGAGAGTGTGGAGAAAAGGGAACCTTCCCACACTATTGGTGGGAATGAATATTGGTGCAGCCACCATGGAAAACCGTATGGAGCTTCCTTAAAAAACTAAAGATAGAGTTACCATATGATCCAGCAACCTCACTCCTGGGCATATATCTGGAAAGGATGAAAATTCTAATTTGAAAGGATACACGCACCCCAATGTGCATAGCAGCACTATTTACAATAGCCAACACATGGAAGCAACCTAAATATCCATTGACAGATGAATGGACAAAGAAGGTATAATATATAGATATATGTATATATGTACATATATGTATACATATATATATATATAATGGAATATTACTCAGCCATAAAAAAGAATGAAATAATGCCATTTGCAGCAACATGGATGGACCTAGAGATTATCATACTAAGTAAGTCAGAGAAAGACAAATATCATAAAACATCACTTATATGTGGAATCTAAGGAAATGACACAAATGAACTTATTTTCAAAACAGAAATAGACTCACAGACATAGAAAACACACTTATAGTTACCAAAGGGGAAAAGAGGGGGAGGGATAAATTAGTAGTTTGGGATTAGCAGATACAAACTATAATATATAAAATACATAAACAACAAGGTGCTACTGTATAACAGAGGGAACTATATTCAATCTCTTGTAATAAACCATAATGGAAAAGAATATGAAAAAGAATATTTATATGTATATAGATAGATATATATCAAACATATATGTATGTAACTATATATGTATATGTAACTATATATATATATGTAACATATATATATATAACTGAATAACTTTGTTGTACACCAGAAGCTAACACAACATTGTAAAACAACTATACTTCAATAAAAAAAATTTAATAAAAATTTTAAAAATAAAATTCTGTTTAAGAATATTTTATCACTACCCTTCTAAAGTAAAATATAATATTTGATCGTATTAAAACAGTTTTCTAGAACGCATTAAGTACACTCTAAGGAGCTGACATCAAAGCATTACCTGATCTCGTCTTTATCATTAAAGACCTTTTTCTCTACTATACCTAGTAAGAGCCTTCCACTTCTCCTAGACTCTTTACTTCTGAAACACGTCATGACTATTCATCTCAAATCCTGGATTGCAATTTACTATCTCTGTGTTCTTGGGAATATCATTTTGACCACTCTGACACTTAGTTTCATCCTTTTGAAAAGAGGTAACATTATAAACCTCCCATTTTCTTGAAATAATAAAGGAAAATGGCACATGTGAAATGCCTCGACATAATAAACACTCAATGAGTGTTCGTTTCTACCCTTTTTTTCTCTCTCTCAGGCCATAATAATTGTTCCTATCCCTGAATTCCTATAGCACTTGCTTACATTACTTTTCTGTTACCTACCATATATGACCTTCCATCATTATTTATCTTTTCATGTGATATCTTATCTCCCCCATCATGATTATAAGCAAATAGAGAGGCATGCCATATTTTTTGGGTCCCCATTCCTTTGCACAGTGCCTTATGGTGCAGCCCTCAGTAAATGTTTGTGATGATGCCAATTAAGTTGAGCATGCCAGTGGAAGAGAGAAAGCAAAACAAAAGAGAAATCCATTCCAGTTATTCAATTTTAGGGAAAAAACTTGAAAAATCTGTAGAGATTAGTTAGAGGGATATTGAATGATAGCATTTAAAAATTCAACAACCCACAGGAAGCTGGAAAGCATCTGTGAACACTTCATTGAAAACCCAAGATAAATGTACGTCAAATCTTAAAATGCCAAGCTTCGTGTGTGTGTGTGTGTGTGTGTGTGTGTGTGTGTGTGTGTGTGTGTCCATCTCTAGGCAAGGTTAAAGGACTGTGGAAGCAGATTTTTCCATTTAATACAGCTATTTGAGAAAGAATTATTTTAAAAGAAAGAATGAAGGAAGAGAAGTAAGGCAGGAAGGAAGGATGGAGAGAGAAAGAAAGAGAGGAAAGAGGAAAGAAAGGAATCTTTCAAAGACTAGAAAAGTGGTTCATTATTTACAAAAGAGAAACAGACTCACATACATAAAAAACAAACTTACGGTTACCACAGGGGAAAGGTGAGGGGAGGGATAAATTGGGAGTTTGGAATTGACATATATAAATTACCATGTGTAAAATAGATAACCAACAAGAACCTACTGTATAGCACAGGGAACTCTGCTCAGTATTCTGTAATAACATAAATGGGAAAAGAATTTGAAAAAGAATAGATACATATGTATGTATAACTGAATTTGCTGGACACCTGAAACTAACACAACATTGTTAATCAACTATGGTCCAATATAAAATAAAAAGAAAATTTTTTTTAAGTGGTTCAGCTGAAGAGAGAAGGGAAATGCAGGAAGGATGCCAGGCCAGGAACAAACTGGAAATGAGACAGATCAAAAGAGAATTACGTGCAACTTTTGAAGAACATCCAAAACCATGAGCAGAACGGAAAACAAATTGAAGAACTGGTAACACAGGCTCTGGTTCCATAGGAACAAAGAACTGGTACTGAGTAGCTTCAGCCGCTCTAGACAGAAATATATCCAGACTCCATTTAGTCTCTGTCCTGCCCAATTCACCAGTAATGTTATCTGACAGCCCCATTCAAGATGGAAATTTGTCCCCCTGCAAGCATTCCTAATCCTTGTTGTGTGGAGTTTCTTCTTTTCTTTTCCCTAGATAAGTATTTTCTTCTTATATTTCCATAAGCTGTAACTTTAGTACACTTTTAATATTTAACTGAAAACATAGAAACTTTTAGTCTTCTCATTACTTCATAATATGCTTTTAAATTAGTCCTTGACTAAGATAAAAATATCTTTTGCATGTATCCAAAAATAAATAAAGCCATTTCACTCTTGCTTTATTGCTCTTTCAAAGCCAGTACAAGTGATAAGGTTTGACAGTGTTATAGCAATGAAAAGAGCATAAATATTTTAATATATGTAAGCTGCTCTTTGACAACCATGAATACAGAAATGCTGTCTATTTGCTTTTTTAAATAGTAATTGCTAGCCTATGTTTCTGTTCCCAGAGAAACAAAGATCACTTTAGTGTTTCTGTATTCACTGTGAATACAAATGTAGGCTTCCTAAATGTGTTAATGAGGAGCCTCTCAGTGATCTCTCTGCCTACGTGTTTTATCATACCTGTTTCCTGACCTGCTCAGCCTCATCTGCATTGGCATCCCACCTCCCCTACCACTGAGCCATGGCTTCATCACTAATAGACTCCTCATTTACATATTATTTGCATATTTGAAATTTCTTCACATAATTCTAATAACCGTGCATCCTTCTGGGCATATGTAACATAATGATCCTGCCAGTCTTCTGAAGATGTCAGGTGAGACTCATTGCTAGAATTTTATTAATTTAGTTAACAAATATTAATGGAGGGCCTGCTTGGCCCCAGGTATTGCTCTAGGTGCTGAGGGTGCAACATGGAATATGATACAGTTTCCACATTCCAAGAGCTTATAGTGAAATAAAGGGGAGCAGGCATGAAAAGAGGCAATTAAAATATAGTGAATAGGATTTCTAATAAATGGCCTTTCTTTATTGCTTCCATAGTATAAAGTGGTTGAGTAAACCCTCAAGGGGTCAGCAAGGCCATATCCCCTCCAAAGGCTCTAGGAGAGAATCCCTTCTTTGTTTCTTTCAGATTCTGGTGGCTGTCAGCATTCCTTGGTGTTCCTTGTCCTGTGGCTCCATTACTCCCTATTCTGACTCCATCCTCACATCAGTGTCTCCTCTGTGTACCTCTCTAATCTGCCTCTCTCATATAAGGACACTTGTATGGCATTTAGGACCTACCTGGATAATCCCAGATGATCTCCTCATCTAAAATCCTTAATTTAGTTACATCTTACCTTTTTCCAAAGTAACATTTATGTGTTCTAGGGATTAGGATATGGACATATCTTTGGGAAACTGTTTTCAATCTACCATACTTAAGGAAATATCATTAAAAAAAGTGGTGTCAAAAAATTAACAACTAAACAAAATGGACAAATTTCTTGAAAGATACAAATTACAAATAAGACACAAGAAAAAATAGACAACATAAATAACCTTACATCAACTAAGGAAATTGCATTTTTAATTAAAGATCCTTCCACAAAGAACATTTGAGGTCCAAATGGCCTCACTGATAAATTACAGTCAACATCTAGTAAGAAATAAGACCAATCTTACACAAATGCTTTCAGAAAATAGAGACTACAGACACACATCCTGTGCAGGAAAGGGCTAATGCAACAGGCCTGGGTTCTTCAAAACCTGCACATTCTCAAGAGTGTCCTTCCTCTCGTACTGCCCCTTGGCCACCTCCTGGGATATGATCTCTAAGCCCTTGGGATATTCTGACTGATAAGAATGTGTTTGTATGCCTGAAGCCTTGGACCACATGATACCAGCTTGATCAGATAGTTCATGTGAATGTGACTTATGATGAACATCTGTTTTTGCTCTGAAGCTCTGCAGTCTCAAACCAATACTCAGGTGAACACCCCTAGTTGGTAACATACATGTTGTCACACATCATTAGGAGAAGAATAAAGGACATCATGTGACTCCACTAAGAGAGGAAACCTGGAAGCTTAAGCTTGGTTTCTCCTGGACTTCAACCCATGTACCTTTTCCTTTGCTGAATTTAATGTGTATCCTTTCACTGTAATAAACTGTAATCATGAGTATAATAGTTTTCTGAGTCCTGTGAGCCTTCTAGTGAGTCATCAAGCCTGAAGGTGGTCTTGGAGATCCCCAGGACACTTCCCAACTCATTTAATACTATGAGGTCAGTATTATTTTGACGCCAAAAGCAAAGGAATAACAAGAAAATTATAGACCTATATTTCTCTTGAATATAGATGTAAAATTTCTTTTAAAATATTAACAAAAAGAACCCAGCAATAGAGAAAAAGGATAATACATCATGAGCATCTGGGTTTTATTTTAGAAACACAAGGTTGATTTAATATTTATAGATCAATCAATGTAATTCTCCACATTAACATAATAAAAGAGAAAAACCACATGATTCATCTCAATAGATGCAGAAAAAGCATCTGACAAAAATTCACCAGGCATTTGTGATGAGTTTTCAACAAATTAAGAATTAAAGGAAACTTCATCAAACTGACAAAGGACATCAATGAAAAATTTATAGCTAAAATCTCACTTAACGGTAAAAACTGAATGCTTTTCCTCTAATTTTGAAGGTAAATCAAGGATGTTCACTTTCACTTCTTTCAACATTGTACTGGAGTTCCTAGCCAGTGCAATAAGATGAAAGTAAATGAGCTGAAGGGATAATGACTAAAAGAAACAAGCAAAACTGTCTTTATTCATAGGTGACAAGTTAGTCTATGTCGAAAATTCTAAGGAATCTAAAAGAAAACTGTTAGAACTAATAAATATATTTAGTCAGATGGAAGAATAAACAATCAATATGAAAAATTAATTTCAGTATACTAGAACAATCAGAAAGTACAATTTAATTTACAATATCATCCAAAAACATGAAATAATATAAATTTGAAAAATACATGCAAGACCTTTATACTAGAAACCATAAAACATTGTTGAGAAAAATTAAAGAATATCTCAAATAGATGGATAGATACTCCATATTCATGGATCAGAAGACCCAATATTGTTAAGATGTCAATTTTCTACAAAATTGTCAATGGCTTCTGTGTAGTAACAGTCAAATCATTCCAGGACACATTTTCGACAAGCCAACTTTAAAATTTATACCAAAAGGCAAAGACCTAGACAAGCCCCACAAAAGGACAAATTTGGAGGGCCTATACTCTCTGATTTCAGGTGAAACTGTAAAGCTATCATAAGCAATAAATTGTGGTACTGGTGCAAGACTAGACATTTACAACATTGGAATAAGATAGTGTCCAGAAACATACATACATATAGTCAAGCAATTCTCTACAGCAATCCAAATCTAATTCAAGGGGCATAAAATACTCCTTTGCATGAATAGTGCTGGAACAGTTAAATATCCATATTCATATGGACAAAAATCAGCCTCATCCCTTGTCTCATGCCACACAGAAATTAACTGAAAATAGTTTATAGCTTTAAATGTAATAGCACAAAATATAAAACTTCTAGAAGAAAACATAGGAGTAAGTCATTGTTACTTTACAGTAGACAGAGATTTCTTAGATAGGTCCCCCAAAATACAAATTAGAAAAGAAAATAATTGATAAACTAGACTCCATTGCAATTTAAAACTTTTGCTTTTTCAAAAACGCTTTTAGAAAAGTAGAAAGGCAAGCCACATACAGGGGAAACTATTTGCAAAACATTCATCTGATAAAGGACTCATATCCAGAATATATATGGAACTCACATTAACTGAATAAGAGGAAAACTAACAACCCAACATAAATATGTTAACTAACAATTCACCAAAGAAAATACATGAGTGGCAAAGAAGCACTTGAAAAGATGGTCAATATTATTAATTATCAGTAAAAGCAAATTAGCACCACAGTGAAATACCACTACATCTCTATTAAAATGACTAACATTTTAAAGCCTGACAATACTAAGTGCTGATAACTGCAAAAGACTATGAAGTAGCTTTTGGGGGTGAGGAAAATGTTCTGTGTCTTGGCTGTGGCGGTGGTGAGTACATGCATTTATCAAAACACAGTGGACAATACTTTAAATGGCCACATTTTATTATATGCAAACTATACCATAATAAAGTCTATTTATTTTTAAAATTACAGCAAACACTAAATAAAAGTGTTCGTACTACTGTAATTAACGGAATGAACATGCCCATGGTGCTCATTCTATTTCAATAAATGTAATTGCATCATATTCTTCTAAGCTCCTTTCTAAAGTATTTAGAACTTTCTCCAAAAATCCTGCATTTACTTTCCAGCACCCATTGAAAAGATCTATGCTTATTCTTGTTTGTTTTATAGACAGGGGACCAAAGATAACTAGAAGTTTCCCTCAATATCCCTAATATCCAAAAGAGCTAATGCAATAGCAGGTCCAAATTTCTTGATGTATATTTATATAATTCCTCTTTCCCAAGATGAGATGCCTATTTTGATTTGTTTTCCCTTAGGGGCCTTAGTTTGTTTTTCCTTCCTCCGTTTGCACTCATACAACTCATCCAAATATCTATCTTTCGTTAAACTCAGGGATGATTTCATACTCAGGCCAGAAGAAGAAAACAACTGTGTTGTTTATCTGCTCAGACATTATCTTCTTGTGGCACAGAGCTCTTTATGTTAATGAGCTTGGGTGTTTGTGCAACTCGGGTCTCTTATTCTTATATTTAAATTTTTTTCCTTTTTTTTTTTATAATACCAATTTACTTCTTTCCCCTCATCTCTCCACAAACTGGGGTAAAAGACTTCCAAACAAAGTATTGCAAAATAGACTCCACAGGAAATGCAGAGACAGTAATAACAGGCCCTCTGACGTTCCTACCTGTTTAAGTAGGTATTTCACACAGATTTGGCACAGCTGTGATTGCAATAGTCCCTATTTTTGTTTAAAAAAAGTTCTATTTGTCGTGTTTTTTTCAGTCATAACACATTTTAAAATTCTTACATTTCTACCACTTTGGAGGTAGTTTCTTGTCACATTCATGATTAACTTCTTTGAATAAATATTGTTCATAATTTAAATCTGAGGCCCAGGCAGGATATTTTTAAAGTCTATTGCTAACTGACATTCTTCTCCTTTGGGCTCTTGGAAAAGTCTTGGATGTCTGCATATCAATCATTAACAAAACTTGTCATGTCACCATTTTTCTTAACAGTTGTAAAGTAAGCTCCCTTTTAGACCCCTTTAAATCCACTTCCTACTTCCAATTCTCTCATTGACACTAATTACCTTGGTCAACTGCAGTCAGTAAAGAAACTCTCTCTGTTGTAGGCTAGTCATATTTTGTCTTTATTTCCTGAAGCTTAGATAAAATATCCCCCCCCGTCACCCCACATATTGACTATGCTCCTGTTCTGATTCCAGGTACACAAGCTACAGTCCAGTTTCTCACTTTCCTCAGTACTTAGGAAGGAGGGCTCCCTGAGACCATGGTGACCGTCCCAGTTACTACAACAGGCATACACTCGACCGTAAATTAGTAAAATCACGTTCTGGCTTATCTACCTACATCTGGGGAACTGAGGCAACACGAGTCAGCAATGGAGCAGCTGAATATACTGAAAAATTCCCATTTCTAGAATTGTGAGGTCAAAGATTCATCCCTGGCAGTAGTGAAATGCTGAGAAGCCCTGTCTCTCACCAGCCAGCACTGCCACAAGCACCCACCACCAGCAAAATGGCGCCAGTACCAAGTAAGTGCCAAGCACCACATGGAACTCTATGGTGGGTACAATATGTAGCTCTGCAGGGTTTTCAATCAACTTTCACTGCTCTCCTCCAGTGCCTGGTCTGTGTTGAAGGGGATTACAGAAGGGGACGTGTTGTAATATAATTCAAACAGGAGAAAAGAGAGACTCCGTTAGCAGAATAACAGCGCTTAGAAGCACTACCGACAAGCAATCACTTTTGGCAGGGTCAAACTCGATTTGTGTTACACATGTTTTCACCACAAGGCTGGACTGATGAGGGCAATTTCCCTTACTGCACATACATGGATTAGAAGCACACCTAGGCAGCCTCACCCAAAAAAACCTGAACAGAATTATTAACTACATAAGACCTAAGAGAGGGATGAGGAAAACTCCGTAATGAGAAGAGCCTCCCAAGCAACATGGAAGCATGGAAGTCACCAATTTGGGGAAAGGACTACTATCTGGATGCGACTACACAGCCGCTCCTGTTTCTCCCCACCCTTGGGTGGGTGATAAAAAGCCTTTCCGGGCTTCCCTGGTGGCGCAGTGGTTGAGAGTCCGCCTGCCGATGCAGGGGACGTGGGTTCGTGCCCCGGTCTGGGAAGATCCCACATGCCGCGGAGCGGCTGCGTCCGTGAGCCATGGCCGCTGAGCCTGCGCGTCCGCAGCCTGTGCTCCGCAACGGGAGAGGCCACAACAGTGAGAGGCCCGCGTACTGGGGAAAAAAAAAAAAAAGGCCTTTCCCCCAACTTTCCCACTGGAGTCAACAAACAGTGAGAGCTTCCTGCCTCTCACAGAATGGGACCAGGCTGTATTACCCCACCTTTCTCATGTATGCCACATAATAAAGGGTTTTAAACAGACCAAGAAACAAAAAAAAAGGCCTACTGTCAGGAAGCTAACACTGTAAAGCCACATGTGCCAAGTTGTATAATGTCACATGTATTTTTTAAATTTATTTAAGACACACTATCAGTTCAACAACAGCTTTACTAGGTGTGTGTGTGTTCAGTTGTAAGACATATCCTTATTTCAGAAATATTCCCTAGAGGGATGGTTAAATGCAATATTAACAATGGAAGTGCAAATATTGATGTTGATGGTGCAAATTAAACCTATGTCTAATTTCTACCATTTGTAAAAAATGTAATAAGTAACTAAGTGACAAACTCGATTAATACACATAGGATAAAAACAAAATGAGATGAATCTTTTCTTGACCGAGCTAGTGCTTTTAAAAGAATTTCTCAGTGGGGGAAAAAAGGCCTGAAAAAGAAAAATACCCCATACTTGAGCTGAGGCAGAACTCTAGGGTGTGATGTAGTTAACAGTACCTTCTGGCAAATAGCTGGTATTCGTGATGAAATGCTGGAGCAATTTTCTGATAGATGATAATGAGATTCAAACTCCTTTTGAGAAATTAGAGTCACATCACTCAGCTTACAGTCATCTTGCAATACGCCTAATGATCTTTAAGTAGTCATGCTTTTTTTTTTAAAGAAAGCTAATTTAACAATGATTACTTAACCACTTATTTCCCCAAAAGATGTCTCTACCAAGAGCAAATCTTCGAATTGTCTTTCTTAGGAGCCTTCTCCGTCTGGCAAGTTTGAAATGAAACTTTGACACGTGCTTACCATCTGAGAAGTTGTAACACAAGCATTAAATCACAAGTGATAGTGATAAATTAGATACGCCTCTGCTTTCCCCAAGGAAGACCATGGGCTTTGAGCGGCAATAATGTGACTGAAGGAAAGCCCAGTCCAAAACAAAACGAAAAACAGCAAGGAAAAAGAGAGAGAGGGAGGGAGAGGGAAGGAGGGAGGAAGGAAGGAAGGAAGGAAGGGAGGGAGAAAGGGAGAAAGAAAGAAAAAGTTTTGATTCTGAAGGCTGGAAACCAGAGGACAGATTCTCCTTTAACTGAGGAAGAAAGAAGCTCAGCTTGAGAGGAAGAAAAACAGTTTGAAACTCAACACACACAGACTTCTTCTTTCCCCCCTTGGTGTCTATACATTTGTTCTCTACACAAACCTTTTCGGACAGAACCACAAACCAAAATTTGTATTATACGTCCTTCTTTGATAAAAATGTAGAAAAGAAAAACATAGCTAAACCAATGATCTTCTAATTGGAGAGCCTAAGTAAATGGAAATAAATATTAACTGCTCCTATAAATTAAGACTTTTACATTTCTTTTTTTAATTTGGCAAGTTAGACACATTTAGAGAGTGTCTCCTAAAGAGTTTCTTAGTAACTAAAGTAGATTCCAAACTTCTGTGGAAATAATTCTCATCTATGGAAAATATATATTTTTCTAGATGATTACTATTATTTTAAAGTTATGTATTATCTTTCACAAAATGTGTTTTATCATGTTTCTTTGTAACAACAATTATTCTTTAAGGAAGTGATCGGTGTTACACAACCTTGACAAATCAGAAGAATCACCTGGGTAGTTTATTACTGGGAAAATACAGGTTCCCAGGACCCTCCTTTGGAGAGTCTGATTCAGTTGGTCTAGAATGCGGCAAAGGAATCTGCAGTTTTAACAACTATCCTAGGCAATTCTAATGACTAGGCAAGTTTGGGAAACCCTGAGCTTGATTGTCTGTGTCATAAACTATGTCTCAATTTCACAGGAAGCAGCTGATCCATTAGCTGAAATGTTTCTGTGTACCAGAACAAGTATTGACAAATTGTATTCCTGCTCTTCTGCACAGCCAAACTTTTCAAAAGGGTTGCCTACAAATGTTATCTCTATTTCTTCATTCCCCAGTCTTCTTTTTTTCAAAGAAACAAACTATATTAATACATGTTGTGTGAATTTTTTTTTTCTTTATCCTGTATCTCAATTTATATTGGCTAATCTGGGTCCCTTACCTTTCCACAGAATTTATGGTCAGTTTAGCAAAATCCACCAAAAGAAAAAAGAAATGCACTAAATGTAAAGTAAATTTGAGGAGAATCGTCATCTTTTCATTCACCCATACTGAGTTCCAATGCCGTGGTTTGTTCATTAACTCATTGTATGTCCTTCAAGAAAGTTCCAGAATTCTCTCCATAAGAGTTATGCCTGCTTTTATAGATATATTCCTAAGTAATTTTTAGTTTTTATTGCTAACCTGAATGGAATTTCTTGAGTGTGGGTGTGGCTATGAAAGAAACAAAGAACGAAATATACAAACAGAAGATGTATGAAACATTGTAGATGTTGAACACTGTAAAAACAGCAACATAAAAAAACCATCTGCTTCCTTCCCCACAGAAACTAGGACTACCCAGAATCTCATGTGGAATCTTACCTCCACGATCTTATTCCTCCCTTTCTCTTTCATTGGTATAACCTCTACTGTAAATTTCATATTAGACATTACAGGGCTTTTCTTTATAATGCTATCACCTATGAATGTATCTATGAACAATACACTGATCAGGGTTTGATGGTTTCAAACTCTATAGATAGAATCATGCCGTATTTATTCTGTATACTTCTTTCAGTCAAAATCACATTTTTCAACTGAGCCATATTGATACATGTGATGGTTATTCAATCACTGTCACTGCTGTGGAGCATTTTCAATGGTGAACATGCTAAATTTTGTTTATTCTACTGTAGATGGCCATTTTGGTTGTTTTCAGTTTGGGGCTATTACAAAAAATGCTGGTATGAACAATGCTGTACATGTATCTTCAGGCACTGTACTAGTTTTTCTAAAGTCTATGCCTGGGAGTGGAAATGCTGAATCATTGTGTCTACTTCTGTTCAAATGTAAAACCTATTTTCCTAAGCAGTGTACCATTTTACACTCCAACATTGTCTAAGAGTTTCTGTTGCTCCATATTGATGACAACACTTGGCATAAGGCTTTTTCATTTTTGCCCATTTTTTGGGTATGGAATGGTATCTGATTGTGGTTTTCATTTGTATTTCTCTAATTCTAATGAGGTAAGCACCTTTTTATAAGCCTATTGGCCATTTGGATCTCCTCTTTTGTGAAATGCCTGTTTAAATCTTTTGCCTATTTTTTGATTGGGTATCTCTCTTTTATGTTGATTTCTAGAAGATCACTATGTATTCTGAATATTAATCTCGTTTCAATTACATCTGATATTGAAGATATTGAAAATTATCTTCCGAATATGACACTTGCCTTTATGGTCCCTCTATGTGTCTTTTGATCGAGAAGTTCATCATAGAAAGTGAACAAATTTAGTCTTCTTCTTATGGGTTGCATTTTTTTGTATCCTATTTATGAACTCCTTCCCTACTGCAGTGTTATAAAGTTAATTTCTCATATTGCCTTTGAAAAGTTTCATAGTTTTGCCTTAAATATTTGTCCTTAATCTACCTGGAATTCATATTTGTGTATGACATGAAGTAGGGATTGAATGAAATTTTAAAATTACATCTTGCATGTTCTATTTGCTTGCTGCTGATATTTAGAAACAAGAGTAAATTCATCTTGTACCCAGCAACCTTGCAGATTTTCTCATTAGTTCTAATATTTATCTGTAGACTCTCTTTGGTTTTCTCTGGGAGAAATTTCTTTGTTGACAAATTTTTTCTCTTATTCTGTCTAGTGCTTTACCAGTTATTTCTTTATTTTATCTATTGCATTGGTGAAGACCTCCAGCACAATACTGAGCAGAAGCAATGATAATGAGAATTCTTGCATAGTTCCTGATCTTAAAAGAAAATGTTCCTAAAGATACCGTTCGTAGGCTAAGGGAGTTGCTTTCTATTTCTATTGCTAAGAGTTTTGTTATCACTGTGGTTGTTTACTTTAAAATCATGAACACATGTTAAATTTTATCAAATTATTTTTCTAAAATGTAGCAGGCTGAATAATAGCCCCCAAAGATAGCTGCATTCTAAACCCCAGATCCTGTGAATATTTTGTTTTATATAACAAAAGAGACTTTGCAAATGTAATTAAGAATTTTGAGATGGGGAGAACGTCCTAGAATGTCTGGGTGCATTCGATGTAATCACACTGATCCCTATAAGAAGGAGTAAAGAGCATCAGAGTGAGAGAGAGAAAGAGATTGGAAGAGGTTACACTACTGGCTTTGAAGATAGAAGATGAGACCCTAAAACCATAAGAATGTGATCAGCCCCCAGAAGCTGGAAAAAGCAAGGGAATGAATTTTCCCCTAAAGCCTCCAGAAGGAATGCAGCCCTGTCAACACCTTGATTTTAGTCCACTGAGACTGATTTTGGACTTCTGACCTCCAGAACTGTAAGATAATAAATTTGTGTTGTTTTAAGCCAGTAAATTTGTGGTGATTTCTTTACAGCAGCAGTACAGGATACAGGGGCCATTGTATGGGTTTTAACCTTGCTTTGTCTGTGATTATGGTGAATTACTTTATAAAATTTCAGTTAGTAAATCATTCATACATTCTTGAGATGATTCTTGCTTGGTTAAGATGTTTCTTTTTTTAATTCAGTGGTAGATTTAGTTTGCAAATATTTTTTAAGAGTATTATAACTATGTTCATAAATAAGACTGGCCTTTAATTTTCCTTTCTCATACTATCTTTTTTGGGGTATCAAAGTTACCTGGACTCATGAAAGGAGTTTAGGTGTACACCCTTTTTACTATTGTGTAAACATGTCTTATAAGATTGGAATCATTTTTTTCCTTAAAAGTTTCATAAAACTCAGCTTAAAAAGGTTCTGAGGAGGGTGCCATCGTTGTGTGTCAATATTTGAATGCTCCTTCAGTTTTTTAGTGTGTATAAGTCTTTTCAGATTTTATAATTCCTTTTGAATCCATTTTCTAGAAAGGTATTTGTTTCAGCTCTTTTTCAATCATGAACATAAGTCTGTTTATAGTATTCTCTTCTTTTTAAGTTTTTACTTTACAGATAGTGATGCCTGTTATTTAATATCTAGCCTTGTTTATTTGTGCTTTTTCTTTATTTTTGATCTTGTTCAATCTTGGAAAAAGTTAATTTATTTTGTTACTCTTTTCCAACAATTAGTTTTTGGTTTAGTTGATCTTATATTGTTTGATTTCTATTTCCTTAATTTATGCTTATATCATTATTATTTTCTTTCTTCTATGTTTTTTGGGCTTAGACTATTTTTCTTTTTAAAAAATTTTAGTTGAATACTTAGTTGATGAATTTTTAGTCTTCTTGTTTGCACGTGTGTTTATTACATTTAAAGAAGAAACTGGAGTACAAACAAAATAATTGTACCCCTTCTTGCCCAGTGAAATTTTATTAAGCTAGTTCTTTCCTGTCCTTTGAGTAAATTCTGTAACAGAACTCATGACTTTTTCCTTCATCTCTGTCAGGGAGGAAGAAATTTTCCTCGACCCTTCTAGGTTCTTCTGGCTGGTCTAAGAATTAAATTGACATGAGACAGATTAACAGGAGAAAATCAAACAAAAGTTTAATAACATGTATACATGGGACAGACCTAAGAAAACTGAGTAACTCACCAAAGTGGCCGAAACCCTCACCTTAAATACCATCTTCAGCTAAAAAAAATAAATAAATAAGATATCAGAGGTAGTGATTTGGGATTTCAAAGGGGAAGAAGGTGATTGACATGGAGATGGGAAAGCAGATGTTTGGTAAGCAAATTTTGCTGGGCCATGCAGAGAAAATGGGACCCAGAAAGAACTGATCTCTATGGACCACACCTAGTCCAAATTCTTTTCAAATATCTCTGGTGATAGCTCTATTCAGAAGACAGGCCCTCTATCTAAATTCTTTAGGCAACTAAGGAGGAAGTAAAAAGCAAGACTTCCCGAGTCTTCTGTTTCTTAAAAATAATCAGCCTAAATTTATCTTCATGCCAAAGAGACACATTTTGGAGTAGGAAAATTGTTTCCCTATGTCGCAAATGATAAGAATCTTCTGGTCACTTCAGTCCGAAGAATAGTCTAAGTGTCATACTTAAAAGAGTTGGCCCCATGTAATAGTCAAAACTCTGAAATTCATGAAAGGTTAAAACATATCCCCACTTCTCATTCAGGCCTGCTTCAGCAGGGGAATCTGCTGTGCAAAAGAGAGTTTTGGTCTATGCTGCTTTTCTGTTCCCCACCCTCTCACCCTTTCCTCACTGAAGATTATCCCCCTCAGCCCACTAGCAATGGCAGCCAGGAATTCTCAGTGTTCGGAACAGGAAGGTCTTTCTGTAACAGGATCTAAGGGTTCGGTGGAGGTCCAAAGCTACCCTTCTACTCATTATATTAGTTAGGACTCTCTAAAGACCCAAATTAAGGGACATTTTACAAAATAACTGGCCAGTACTCTTTAAGAATGCTGTGGTTATGAAGACAAAAGATTGTTCCTGATGAAAGGCGACTGAGTAGACATGACAACTAAACGCAATGTGTGATCCCAGATTTGGATGTTGGATGCAAAAAAGGATACAAGTTGGACAACTGACAAACTTTGGATAACGTTTGTCATTAGATAGTGCTGTATGAATGGTAATTCCCTGGTTTTCATAATTGTACTGTGGCCAGGTAAGATTTTAACATTTAGGAAACCTGGATGTATAACAGGATTTTTCAGTACTATTTTCGAACTTTCTTGTATGTCTGAAACTATTCTAAAATAAAACATGAAAAAAAAAAAGAGTATGAGCCTTTGATCTCATGTTTAAATCTCTAGTCCAGATCTCTCCTCTGGACTCCAGACTAGTTTATCTAGTTTGTTCACTTTCCTGTTTGATATCTCCACTGGGATGTACCACAAACATTTCAAGCTTAAAATTTCTCACATTGAACTCTTACCTTATCTTCAAAATCTCTTCCACCAAAAGTCTTTTTCCTGATCCCTAAATGCCACCACTACCTATCTAGCCTCTCAAAGCAGATTTCTTGCCATCATTCACCGTATTCAACCCATCACTAAAACCTGTTGATCCTATTTGCAAATATATATCTCAAATCCATGTGATTCTCTCCATTTCTATTGCCATGACTCTAGTCTAAGAGTCATGACCTTGACCTCCTGTGTAGTCTACTGTAATAGCTTCCTAACTAGTCTGTCTGCTTTGACTAGGGCCACCCTCCAAGCCATTCTCCAAACAGGTTCCATGTGATCCCTTTAAAATGTACATTAGATCATGACTCTCCCACTTTGAAAATACTTCAATAGTATCTCATTGTACCTAGAATAAAATTTAAAATTGTTAACCTGGTTTAAGGCAAACTGAGCCTGTACAATTTGTCTGCCCTCCCTAACTCTCCTCCAAACACACATACACTGTTACTACACTCTACATCACCCACCAGGCTCCAGAACACAGCATGCATGACAGTCCTCAAGAACTGCAATCGATTCGTTGCCTCAGGATCTATGCAATTGTTATTTCTTCTTCATTGGATGCTCCTCCTACTGCCTAGGATCCTCTTCCTAATAGTTTCCCCTTTACTAGTTCCTTTCCATCCATCACATTCAGAGCTCAGATTAAATGTCACCTTTTAGAAGTTTTTCTTTTATAGCACTTAGGGTAATTTTTAATTATAACTCTATTTGTCACTTACTTGGTTTCTATGTCTCCCACTGGACTTCAAGCTCATTGAGAGCTGGAATTAGATCTGTTTTGTCCACCTTTACGTACCAGTACCTAGCTTATGCCCTACAAGTACGTGATAATAACTACTTTCTGAGCAGCATGCTAATTTTGTTTTGTGATGATGGTCTCTGTAGGCTAGAGATGAAGAGTTATTTCCATACCTAAACAGGTGCAGAAGAGGTATCTTCTTCCATAATGTAGTTCAGCACCTCCAGTTGGCAGTCATTCTGTGATTTAACGTGAAGTGAGTAGCTTGGCCTCATATGCTGGCTGGACATTCCTCTCCCCACCAATTCTCTTCTGGAACTGTAGTCTGCAATGCATTGGGAAGTGCACAATGGGCCTCTCCTTGTATGTCAAAAACATGCACAAAAATGTAATGATTTCCAAGTCTCAGAAATATGCTGTTGAGAAGATCCAAATTATGAAGCAAAATTGGCACTTCTTGTATTTGGGTCAGAAAATTCTGGGTATGGAGTTGCAATGGAAATGTTCTTATATAACATTCTGAAGTTTGGAAAAATGAGATTCATGAAAGCTGGCTTTAGCATAACTGGCCTTTGAAGGTTTTGTTGGGAATGTATAAGTTCCAGAAGTAAAATAAGAAGAAATGAGAAGGAAGATTTCACTTAAAGGATTTTAATTTCACCGTGGAAACTTGATAATAGAAACAGAAAGTATTTAGATTTCAAGCTTTTCGTCTTACTGCCATTGTATTAATAGGATTACTGGCATCTGTACATAATCCTCTTTAATTAACTGAGTTGCATGATCCAAGAAGAACTGAAACAAGGGGTGAATGTTTTCAGAAAGTGTGACCTAAGAACTAACAAAATCAATATGATGTGGACTCATTTCAGAATCTCTTGTGATCATTTCTTGATCTTTTTTCTTCCCCCATGGGAGACATCCTTGACCTTAGATTTGGCTTTTAAACCCAATGGATCAACAAGATAAGTAGTTTGGACAGTAGAAGAGAACACAGGCAAAATATTCCGTGACATAAATTGTACCAATGTTTTCTTAGGTCAATCTCCCAAGGCAATAGAAATAAAAGCAAAAATAAACAAATGGGACCGAATCAAACTTATAAGCTTTTACATGGCAGAGGAAACTATAAACAAAACAAAAAGACAACCTATGGACTGGGAGAAAATATTTACAAATGATGCAACTGACAAGGACTTAATTTCCAAAATATACAAACAGCTCACACAACTCAATAACAAAAAAACAACCCAATTGAAAATTGGGCAGAAGACTTAAATAGACGTTTCTCCAAAGAGGACATACAGATGGCCAATAGGCACATGAATAGATGCACATCATTGCTGACTATTAGAGAAATGCAAATCAAAACTGCAATGACATACCACTTCACACTGGTCAGAATGGCCATCATTAAAAAGTCTACAAATAACAAATGTTGGGGAGGGTGTGGAGAAAAGGGAACCCTCCTACACTGTTGGCGGTAATGTAAGTTAGTGTAGCCACTATGGAAACAGTATGGAGGTTCCCCAAAACACTACAAATAGAGTTGCCATATGATTCAGCAATCCCACTCCTGGGCATATACCCAGACAAAGCTATAATTCGAAAAGGTACATGCACCTCTATGCTCATAGCAGCACTATTTACAATAGCCAAGACATGGAAGCAACCTAAATGTCCATTGACAGATAAATGGATAAAGAAGGTATGGTATATATATACAATGGAATATTACTCAGCCATAAAAAAGAATGAAATAATGCCATTTGCAGTGACATGGATGGACCTAAAGGTTATGAGTAAGTGAAGTAAGTCAGAAAGAGAAAGACAAATACCATATGATATCACATATAAATTCAGAATCCAAACTACGACACAAATGAACATATCTTCCAAACAGAAACAGACTCACAGACATAGAGAACAGAATTGTGATTGCCAAGGGGGAGTGGGGGTGGGGAGAGGGAAGGATTGAGAGTTTGGGATTAGCAGATGCAAACCAGTGTATGTAGGATGGATAAACAACAAGATCTCACTGTATAGCACAGGAAACTATATTCAGCATCCTGTGATAAACCATAATGGAAAGAATATGAAAAAGAATACATATATGTAAAACTGAGGCACTTTGCTGTACAGCAGAAATTAACACAACATTGTAAATCAACTATACCTTAAGAAAAAAAAAAGTAGGAGTTAGCAATGCCCACTCCCCAGAAAAAAACAAACAGTGAGGTCAGGGGACAAAGGCATTATGGGAGGGAAAATAACATATTTTAATTGGGACTCTTTTAGTTGTAAGAAACAAACTAGATTAAGCAAAAGGGAGATTTATTGGAAACAAACGTGGGTAACTCATAGAATCAAAGAGGAACCAAAGCAGCTTTGAAGACCTCAAAGAATAAAATCAAGGACTAACTTACCAGAATCATCTCTTTCTGTCCTCATCAGTCTATTGGTTTCTCCAAGGGGTGAAAGGCATAGAACCAGCAGCTCTGAATCATATACTTTTAGCTTTCTTGCAGCAAGGAAAGAAAGAGTAATGTCCCCCCATGGAGCCACTTTTAAAAAAAATCTCAAGGCAGTATTCTGATTGGCCCAGTTTGGGTTAAATGCCTGCTACTGAACCAATCACAATGTCCAGCTGGATAAGATAATCAAATTGGATAGGGGGGCCCTGAGGCAAAGAGGTAGAGGAGTACTATGATTGGAAACCCTACCAAAACATCAGGATTAGAGTGGACGAAAAGAACACTCACTTCCCCTACCAAAGGCTTGTGACAAGAGAAGAGAAGCTGAGTAGACAAAAGTACAGTATTCATCTCACTTTCTTTCCATAACTGTCCCCAAAAGAAGAAAACTGGAGGGGAGGGAAAGAAAGAGGTAAGAAGAGGAGAGGACAGGAGAGGAGAGTTTTAACTGAAAACAGCAGGATTTCTATACAGGGAATTTATAGGAGTTACATGTATATGTTTCCCAGTGCTTTTTTTTTTTTTTTTTTAAGAAAAGGGTGTGGTAGCAAAATAATGGCCCCGAAGATGTCTGCATCTTCATCCACAGAACCTCAGAATACGTTACCATACATGGCAAAAGGGACTTTGATAATGTGGTTATGGGTATGGCCTCTGAGAAGGGCAGATTTCCTGGATTATCTAGGCAGACCCCATCTAATCACATGAGCAGTTAAAAGCAGAGAAACTTTTCTAATTATGGTTAGAGAGGGACCAGATGATGAAAGAAAAGTCAGAGATATGTGAAGTGATTGGCCTTGGAGTTGGAGGAAAGGGACCAAGAGGTAGGCAGCGCAGGTAGCTTCTAGAAGCTGGAAAGGGCCAGGAAACATGCTCCTCTAGAGCCTCTAGAAAGGAACCTAGCCCTGCCGACACCTGGACTTTAGCCCAGTGAGACCCATTCCAGACTTCTGGCCTACAGAACCGTCTGATAATAACTGTATCTTGTTTTACACCACTAAGTTTGTAGTAATTTGCGATTGTAAATAGAAGTTTTCAAATAGAAAACTTATTATAAGGTGCTATAAAACCCAATATAAGGTGCTATGAAGCTTAAGAATGGCCATATACATAGTCTGTTATCTCATTTGCTTTCAATGACAAAGAAAAATTGTAAAGAACTGTGCTTGGTGGGGGAGGGGGAGCAGGTGGTGGTTTCAGGTTCTATCTAGAGGATTTTTCCTATGAATTAGTGGATGTGAGGGCAGAAATGACACCATGTTCACAAGTGATATTGCCCCTTGTGTCAAAAGGTCAGTGTGTGAATGTAGTTTGTTTTTTCTTTTCTGAATTTTTCTTCTATGTAGCCTAAATTATGGAAAAATTTCAGAAAAAGCTATTGAGTCTATAACAATTAGACTCCACTGGGTTTTAGATTTCAGTCATTGAGGGATAAGTTTCTGCATCTCCTATTATAGACTTAAGGGACACGAATCATGAAGAAATAACCTGACCTGATGGATGGAAGCTAGGTAGGGGGTAAGGGGGTACCATGTAAGTCTAGGTCTGCATTAGAGACCAGGATGGTACAAATAAGCCATTATAACTATCGGGTTTCTGATGTCAGCAGTAATGCTCTGAATCTTTGTAGGCAGGAATAATTGCATCACATCTATCCTCAGGAAAATTCCCACTGTTGAAGGAGCCCAACTGGGATTGGGACAGGAAAATGGATATCCTGACAATCAGTGCCATTTCCTTTTTTGTTCAACTACCCAATAAATGAAAGAGTTCTAAACTTAATCAAGCACTGGCTGGACTAAAGAGAATTGAAGTAAACCATGTGTGGTTACATAAGCCATGATGTCATCAAATACAAGCTCCTTGAGGGAAGGGACTTTTGTTCTGTTCACCGCATTATACTCTATGCCCAGCAGTAGATACTTAACGTATACATATTGACTACATGAAAAGCATTCCAATCCCATTGTGGCTTCAGCGGGTGCCAGGAGGTCCTGTTTGGCTTGGAGTCATCCTAATAGAATATAACCCTGACCTTCCTTAGCTAAAGAACAGTTAATTCCAGAGGAGTTCTTCCTTTTTCCTGGCAGTGAGTGCCAGTCCCTTAAAATAAGCAACAATCCCTTGGTTGTTGCAAAGATACACACCAGTGTCTGCTTATCTTCAAGGGAAGCCAGGACAGTAGATGTCTAACATCAACTGTGTCAAGGGCATAAGAGTGATACTGGACGAATCTTTTAGTGCCACACAGCTTGTCTTCTTTCCAGACTGAGATCAATCACCTCCCTAGCTCAGGCTTTGTACTGGCTGTTCTTTCTGTTCTTTTGGAAAACTTTTCCCCAGAATTACAAAAACCTGGCTCCTTCTTATCGTCCCTGGCTTAGCATCAATGTCACCCTCTCAAAGAGGCCATCCAACCTACAGGAGAACCTCAGTCACTCTATGGAATCACCATGCTTTGTCATGCAAGCTCCAATTCTCTTGTTTCTCTGATATTGCTTTTGCTTTTGTTTTTGTTTGATTTGTATCTGTCTTTCTTCTAAAATGTACCTCTAGTTATTAGCTGGGTGACTTTGGCCAGCCTCAGACTCTCAGAGCCTCAGTTTCCTCATCTAGTTCATAAGTATCAAATGAGATAAGGATGGAGACTGTCCTGGCATACCGTCAATGTTCTAATTTGTACTAATGTTCAAATTTGTACAATGTTCTAATTTGTTCTAATTTGTAAAAAAAGGGCTACTCAATTTAGTAAGCTTAATCTTTTGAATGAAAAAAGAAGTGAAAAACACCTTTTTGAATTCTAAGAAGAAATGTAATTTATTGTTCCATAAATAGGAAGACATTTCAATTTTATAGAGAGGAATATATGGAAAGAGTGATAAAGATAAAACCTTTTTTTCAAACCCACAAGAGGGAATGATAATTAAATAACACTACAACTTCCCTTTAATAAAATTCTTTAGATGAATAAAGAAATGACTAAATGTTGCCAGGATTTGCCACTAAAAGCATTTTAATTCCTCTTTAAGATTCAAAAACATGTATGAAATCTTCCTAACTTTTTGCAGAAAATTGTTAATTTCATGATTCAGGAGTGTTTTACAAACTTCTACAGTGTAATGAGGCCATCTTGTGGCCTTTTATAATATTGCCACTTTTAAAGTGAAACATTTTTTAAATCATAGGTTTAAATGGTGTCGTTTATTCAACAAATAACTTTTGAGCACTCACTGTGTGCCAGGTGTTACGCTCACTGACTGCTGGAGAGGTAGTGATAGGAGATGTAAGAAAAACAAGGTCCTTGCTCGAATTCATACAGATCTAAAGGAGAGAGAGACTTTTAGTCAGAGATAATTACAGTAGGAAAGTTAAGTGCTATTATACAGAAGTATAAATTTACTATACCAGCGTTAAGGGAAGTGTCTGCAGAACTCAGAATGATAATGGTATAGCTCCATTTCCAGGAATTACTCTGATCACTAAAGAAATCATGTATCATTAGAGGTTGGGTTAAATATTAATTTCCAGTCTTCCATTCCACAAAGAAGTACTGCAGATTTTTTTAACCTAGTGAACCCACAGAAAGCTCAGTGTATCTGGCTCTAATCTAAACCACCCATTCTCAGAGTGCAGCAAGTATAATATTTTTAAAATATCTTCTTATGTATGTTGCCTATTGGTAAGCAGGTTTTCTATCTCCCTACACCCACTCACAATCACAGTTTTAAAGAAATGGAGACACAAAGATCTTTGGGGAAGTGAAGGATATGACACAAGAGTATTTTAATCAGCCAGGAAGAGAAGGGGAAAGTCTGTCCTTTCCAATATGATGGTTTGGGAGAGAAAATGTGAACAGAAGTAGGGGAGATAAGCAATTAGATGTGTGCCCAACCTCCCGGCTTCAAGGCTCTACAGGAGGTGATAGACCGGGAGGAGAATCCCATATTCAGGACTCTGGGAGAAGATCGTTATACAGAGTGGCCCTTGACCAACAAATGGCCACGCCCTGTGTGGGCGAGACAATGGATAGGCTGGTCAGCCAGAGACAGGATCAACCTCTGTTCCTATGTAACAGGGCTCCTGGGATGAGAATGCACAGGCCATAGTTGGTGTGGGGGGAGCTGAGCAACAGCCTCTGCTGCAGGGTGGACATCCTTGGATAAGGTCAGATGGAGAATACAGCAGAGACCCAACAGGCCTCTGCAGTACCAAGAGCTAAAGAGAGGCCATGTCAGCAGGAACGGGCAATCACAATCAGTACTGGACCAAGCTGAGAGAAAGTAAAGCACAAGTTTACCAGGGAGAGAAGTCGGCAGTGCACGCAGGCGGAACACAAGGATTAAAACAACAAACATTATAAAAGCCTCAACCCATACCCAGGAAGGAAGACTTTCAACCCAAAAGCCAGGATGTCATGTGGGCAACATCCATATACCCTGATGTCTGGGTTTCTCCAGCCCTCTGTTCAGAATACAGTCTTCACTTGCTTCTACATCTTACACCCACATATCATCTCATTTAGCAAAACAAAGGTTCTTCCTAAGAGTCCATCCTCCTTAAAAAGCATAAAAGACAGAATTGGAAAAAGCTAATTATTTTAATATATATTCTTTCCTAATACTTACATGATCGTAAGATTGGACATGGGGTTTCATGGCAAAAGCACATTAAAAATTAATATTGAAGGGAATAGGGAATAGAAGATGTTAAGCTTGATAGCGCTTCTCTGGAAAGATCTCTGACAGAAGTGTGCAAGGGAGCTGAAATTTTCTTTCCCTTCTTTCCTCTTTGGTCATTCAGTTTCTTCAACAAATATTTTTGAGCACCCACTTTACACCAGATGCTATGCAGATAATTAGTACAAATATGATTTAAGAGAGGGGGGATTTTTTCCTTCCTCCAAAGTTTTCAGATATGGAGATGAGATGAATTCTTCAACAATCCATTCAACAAATTTTTTTTAAGTATTTTCTAAGCTGGCTCTAGACAGTAAAAGTTGTATTAGAAACTAAGAATATAAGAAATGAAACAGCTTGTAAAAGGATTAGATCAAGTAAGCTGTCACAGTTTATCAAGATGACTGACAGTCCATGGATTCTGGAGCCATGTGGATTTTCCAAGGATCTAAGGTTTTTATGGACTTTTTTTCAGATCACTTGCTTGTAGATTTGCTTTCCTGAAATTAAAGTAAGATTAATTTTCCAGTTAAGTGCTTTATGTCAAGTGTCAACATGACTGTTTCCTTCAAATATCCTTTTAAATAAATAAAAACTCAATTTCCTCCCTGTTCTCCCATTCTTCATTCATTCAATTTATTCAACAAATATTTATTATCTGCTTCCATGTGCCAGAAAACTGTATTAGATATTTGGGATACAATCATAAACAAGACTTTCTTTCAGTTCTATAACATGTTTTTCTCCACTGACCCTCTCTACCTAAAGGGATCTGAAATTCTAAACTAGTCTAGACTTTAGACTATTCCAGACCTCCTAGTCTACCGTTCTGGATCCCTTTAGGTAGGGAGGGTCAACCCTTCCCTGTATCAAGCCATTCACTGGGTCACCTGTATCAGCATTGCTATCAACCTGTGTGCCAGGTTGCTCCGGCGCCATGCTACACTCAGGGCCTCTTCTCTAAGAGGCTCTCACCTTCCCTGAGTCATGGAAAGGGAAGCAGGGCACAAGTGTTCCTCTGGATTTCTCAACCCCATCTTGGGGCTTCTGTTGCCCCCAAAAGACCTACACTCTAGGGGAAAGAGACAGGAAAGTGTGAAGTCTTCTCACTTGGAACTTATACTCCTTTCCCTCATTCCAGGCTTCTCTGCCCAGCCCCAAAAGAGCTTTTATCTTCCCCCTGTGTGACATATCCTGTAGCCTTTCTACTCTGGAGCTTATAGTAAAATTCTTCCTTAGCCCCCCAATCTTTTGTTCTTATTAAAGGATAGCTTTTGGAATTTGGGAAACACTTTTCTCTTTGGAGGTGACTAGTTTTTGCAGTTGAAAGTCTGGCCTTCAAAACTATTGTCTCCCTATGGACTATGAACTTCAAAACTGATCGTGACGTCATTCATCTAGCCTGACTTTGCCTTCTTCCTAAATCAATGAATGGGTGAAGATCCATAAGAAAACAAGAATAATTTCAGTAAAGACGGTCAGGGAACCTCAGTTTAAAAATGCAGCAGTAGGGCTTCCCTGGTGGCGCAGTGGTTGGGAGTCCGCCTGCCGATGCGGGGGACACGGGTTCGTGCCCCGGTCCGGGAGGATCCCACGTGGCACGGAGCGGCTGGGCCCGTGAGCCATGGCCGCTGAGCCTGCGCGTCCGGAGCCTGTGCTCCACAACGGGAGAGGCCACAGCAGTGAGAGGCCCGCGTACCGCAAAAAAAAAAAAAAAAATGCAGCAGTAGTAGTAGGATACTGCTACTTATATTTCAGTAATACATGATAAGTATCTGTTTCTCTCACTATGCTGCAGTGTCTGTACAACAGAGACTATGTCTGTTTTCCCCTCTAGTGCCTCCCCAGTTAATAAAGACATGGTTCTTACCCTCCGCATTACGGTGTTCACACAGACAATTAAACAAACAATTACAATGCAATGTGTTCTGCTCTATAACAAGAAACTGTAAAGTGCCTTAGGAGAACATTTGAGGATGACTTACACCAGACTTGGGTACCAGAGAAGGATCCCAGAGGAAGTGATAGATAAGCTGGGGCTTGGAGGGTAAAGAGAAGTTCGTCAAATAAAGGCCACTTGTGAAGGACTCAAAAATTATGCTTTTGTGTTTGGATTTATTTCTAAAAGCAATAGAATACCAATTGAATGGTATAAACAGGGACGGATGCCTTTTAAAAGGTCATTGTGTAGGACAGAGATTGAATATAAAAGAATGTCTGGGGGTGGGAGAGGCTGTTAGGAGATGCTTGCCTACTCCAGGCAAGTTTGCAGAATTCCAGGTGGCCTGGCCCAGGGTGACAGTATGAATGGAGAGAAGGACTGAGTTGGTGATGAAGCAGAGAAGGAATGAAGAGGACACTGGCTAGATTTCTGCCTTGAGTAACTGGGAGGTGCTGATATAAAAAACAGGAGTATAAATGGTTTTGTGAGCAATCTACAAAGCCATTTGGAATGTTTGTGCATAAACATCCCCATACTCATTTGTTCTTAATAGATATTTTAATTGCCAGAGGTTCATTTTTACAAATTTTTCCTCACTAGCAATAATCATGTTACCTTTCTAAGATTTAGGGAAAGTTAGAGACCTTCTTCTCTAGGTCTGTCATACATCTCACATAAGCAGGAGTAACAAACTTTTTCTGTAAAGAGCCAGATAACTACTTAACTATGCTATTGTAGAAAGAAAAAAAAAGCCATTAGAAAACAAGTAAATGGATAGGTTTGACTGTCTTCCAATAGAACTTTACTCACAAAAATAGGCAGTGGGCAGAATTTGGTTCATTGGTTGAACTTTGCCAAACCCCCAATCTAGAGCTGTGTTTCCCAACATACTCCAGCAATGTGTAATCTTTAAACACTTCTGGACATACTACCACTTAGAGATTTTTAAAAAATCACTTCATTTTTAGGAAGTATCTTAGCTTGGGCTGATATAACAAATTACCATAGACTGGGTGGCTCAAACAATAGACATTTATTTCTCACAGTTCTGGAGGCTGGGAAGCCCAAGATCAAAGTGCCAGCATATTCATTTTTTGGTGAGGGTTCTCTGTCTGGTTTGCAGACAGCTGTCTTCTTGTACCTCACATGGCAGAGAGCAGAGAGAAAGGAAGCAAGCTCTCTTGTGTCTTTTCTTATAAGGGCACTAATCCCATCATGAGGGCTCCACCCTCATGACCTAATAACCTCCCAAAAGTCCCATCTCCAAATACCATCACACTGGGGATTAGGGTTTCAACATATGAGTTTTGGGGGGACACAACCATTCAGTCCATAACAGGTAGTATATGGCAAAGAAGTAATTTTAGATCATCATATTGTTAAAGAACATTATGTTAACTTTATAACCACAGCATCATTATTTAAAATATTCATAATGTATGAAACTAGATATTTACTTTCTCCCCATGAACAAGTAACATATATTTTATTTTTTATCCTTTGGGCCAAGCATTATTTTCTAAATGACAAGATAATAGAAAAAGCTTCAATTTCCTACTTGCAAGTTGGATAATACTTATTGCTACTAAATAAAAATGTAATTTGGATAGAACCATCACTATATATTTTTCCTTTTCAAATACCTAGGTATTTAAAATACTATAGATCGCTTAACATATAATATGACAAAGTTAAACAATGCAACATTCTTATCTGTTGAAAATCAAATTGAGATAAAATTGGAAAATTATTGTCATCTCCCACTTATCAGCTCAAAACTCCCCACCCCCCAACTAGATCACATTCTCTTGCTACATATTCTCATGATCATCTAAACTTTTTATTTGGGAGGATGACATAGGAGCTGACAGCTGAAATCAGGTCTGAGCTGAGATTTTGCATAAGTCAGATCACGCCAATCCTCTGCTCACAACCCTCCATGGCTTGCCATCTCAGTTGAAGCAAAAAATCAAAGTCCTTCCACTGGCTTGCTTACAAGTCCCTGACCTCCATTTACACCTTCCTCCCCCTTGTTCATTCCATTTCAGCTTCCTTGCTGTTCTCAAACATGCCAATCCCTTTTCTATTTCAAGGCCTTTGTCCTTAACCTGCCCTCTGTCTGGAGCACATTTCCCCCAGATTGGTATATGGCTTATCTTCTTATCTGTTTCTTTCAGGTCTCTGCAGAAATGTTACCTCCTCAGTGATGTTGACTCTGAAGGGCATCCCATGTAAAATACTACCAACTCCATCCTGTTCCCTTTCTCTCTTTTTATTTGCCTCCATAATTCTTATCATCTTATTTATTATATGTATTTGTTTATTTACTCTCTGATATTGTATGAGGGCAGGAACTTTGTTTATTTCATTGCTCTATACCCACCTCTTAGAGCAATAACTGGCAGGATATATGTGCTCAGTAACTATTTGTTAAATATGAATGAATAGCATGTACTTCAGCTTGTACTTGTGTGATAATTTGATTGATCTTTGTATTACTGTAAACTCCATTAAGACAAAGTCTTTATCTGCTTCACTCATTCTATTTATTCAGCATATTTGTTGAGTGCCTACCTTATGTCAGCAATGTTCTAAGTACTGGACGATGTTTTGTTTTCATAGAGCCTACATTCTAAAAGTCACCAATTTATCACCTATACATAAGCCAGTGACTGCTAGTTAGTACAATGTGGAAGATTATATTTTCCAAAGAAGATACATTTGTCATCTGTCACAGGTTGAATTGTGTCCCCAGAAAGATATGTTGAAGTCCCAATTACCAGTACCTCAGAATATGCCCTTATTTGGAAATTGGGTTGTTGTAGATGTAATTAGTTAAAACAAGACCATACTAGAGTAGGGTGGGCCCCTAATTCAATATGACTGGTGTTCTTATAAGAAAAGGAGAGAGACAGACAGACAGGGAGGGAATGATCACATGTGATGACAGAGGCAGAGATTGGAGTTATGCATCTGCAAGCCAAGGAACGCCAAGGATTAACAGCCATACCAGAAGCTGAGAGAGTGGCATGGAAGAGTTTCTCCCATAGAGCCTCTGAGAGGACATGACCCTGGCGAAAACTTGCTTTAGGATTTCCAGCCTCCAGAACCATGACTTCTACAGAATTTTTATTCTTTCAAGCCACCCAGTGCATGGTACTTTGTTACAGAAGCCTTGATACAACATAGATACCCCCTCCCCTTGAACCTGAGTGAGCCTTTATGGCTACCTCAGCCAATATAGAGGAAATGACACCATGTGACTTCAGAAGCTAGTTCATAAAAATGTCATAATTTCTGCCTTTTCTCTTGGGATCTCGCTCTTGAAATCCACCCACTATGCCTTGTGGAAGCCCAAGCAGTCCATGGAGGAGCCATGTGGAGAGGTACCAAAGTCCCTGGCACAGAGGCTGGCTGAGCTCCCAGGTATGTGGGTGAGCATCTTGAAAGCGGATTCTCCAGCTCCCAACAAAGCCACCCCAGATAGAAACATGTGGAACAAAGATGAGCTATCCTTACTGAGCCCTGATTCATGAGCCATGTAAGTCACTGTTTTTGTTTTAAGCCACTAAATTTGGAAGTGGTTTGTTACACAGCAATAGAAAATTGATACACACATGCTTATTAAATATTTATTGTGTGAATAAATAAATGCACTGATACTTCATACTGCTACTGTGGCCTAGTGACTAGGTTGATCCTTCAACATGGTCTAGTTTAAATCTGGAAGGTATTTCTTTTTTATTGTCTGAACAGTCAGATACCATACCAAAAGTACACACTAGTATAAACAACAGACTGAGGTTCTGGAAGAAGTGTGAAGGGATGGAATCCAGTGAAAATGTAAAGGCTTACTCTGGAGAAACTGAGACAATTCCTTTTCTGAGATGGAGTGATGAAGGTAAGAATTTTCCCACAGACTAGTTTCTGGCCCCAAACATTTTAATCTTTGCTTCTCATCCACTAACCACTTACTTTTGCTCCTGGCCCCACAGGACACATTCATATCACAATAAGACTTTTAGTCCCATACCTTCATACCATAACAATAGGTTAATTGACACAACAAGTGGTAGTGAGGCAGAAGATAGATGGGCCCCAGGCTGAGCAGCTGGAGTTTGTCCCCTGTGGACAGATACTCCAAGATGGAGAATATGGCAGGAGCGAAGAGGAGCTTAGCCCTGTCCAGATAAAAAGATAAAGAGACCACATATTTCTCATTCTTGAGGTCAAGGAGACCTTCCCAACTATGCATGCTCAGAATGGTTCCTGGGGAGCCAAAAAGAGAGGGGATGCCACCCCATAGTAGGTGATGTCAACCTACCCATAGGCCTCTTCACTAGAATCCATCTTGGCTAAGAGATGCGTGCGCACACAGGGGAGGACCCTGACATAAACCAAATATGGACTCAGAGCCAGGCAAAGTAAGACGATTGGCCAGAGGAAACCCAGAAGGAATGCCGCATATAAGTGATTCAAACTACCACGAGGGTGCGACTCTTTCTCTGAGTCTGCCAGTGTGAGTCACACACTCTTCCTCCTAATAAACACTTCACTTGTTTCACTACTTTCCATCTCTTTGTGGAAATTCATTTCCACAAAGCCTTTGGGCCAGGGCCTTGTCACCGGCACTGGCCTTTGTGGTCTAGTGGCTAGGATACAGTGCTCTCACTGCCACGGCCTGACTTCAGTCTCTGGCCAGGGAACCAAAATGCTGCTTCAAGTTACTGCAGGCCGAGGCCACCCTAGATTAGTAGGCATATTCTTAGAATCCATTCCTACAATGTGATAGCTAGTAGTATAGAAATGACTACAAACCATGCAAATACTATGCACTAAAAGCCAAACTAATTATATTTCCTATTCTACTCTCAATTAGCTTCATGTCATATCATCTGGAGACCAGAGGAGGCCAACGATGGCACTTGAAGATGCCAGCACTTCCCCACCTTGATAAGGATGTTTTAGCCCCACCCATCCTCCTCCCCATCATCATCCCTTTCCCCATAGACACTGACACTGTCTTAGGAAGAAGGCAGGGAAGAGGAGAAAGTTGTATGAAAGGCTCCACATTTTTATCCAAGAGGTAATAAACACTGCTTAAATAGCCAGTTTTAAATTATTGAGCCGGATAAGCTTTACATTGGATATTAAGTTGGTTTTTCTCCCTTCCAGTTAGTTGATGGAGGTTATATGGAAAGGCCGAATTAGTTGTAGACTACATTCAGTAACTATAATTTTTCTGCACACCCAAGTTATAATGTAGGTTGAATTTTTTTACCTCACTAAATGAATATCTATCGAATTGCAACAATGTGTCTGATATTGTGTCCCTCCTCCCTACAACGAAACTTAGAGATAGAATCATGGGATTTTGAAATATTAGCATCTGAATAGAAATGCAGAAGAAATCTAGTCCTTCCCAAAACGGTAAATGACCTGTCCAAAGTTATTAATGGGTCAGTGGCAGAGCCAGGACTTAACCTTGGCTTCCTACCTCTGGGCCTGTGCCATTTTCCCTAGAACAACTAAGAAGGGGGGAAATAGAATTTAAAGACTCTAGTAGGCAGAATTCTAAGCTGGCCCTTAAAATTTCCATCCCCTGATGCAGAAGTACAGCCTTGTATAAGCCCCTCCTCTTGAGCGTGGACAGGATCTGTGGATATGATGGGATTTCACTCCCATGACTAGGTAACATTAGATGACAAAAGCAAAAACGAGAAGGGTTGTTATCCAGGTGAGTTTAAGTTAATCAAGTGAAAGCCTTTAAAAGAGGGAATGGGCCCTTCCTAAAGAGAGAATCTTTCCCCTCCTGGCTTTGAGACAGGAGGGAAGGGGAAAGGGCATAACCATTAAAAGAATGATACAGCTGTTGAGGATACAACAAAAACTGGTTAGAACCAATTAGGCCCAAGATGGTGGAAGATTTGACTTCCAGCAGACCTTGAGCCTCATTATATGCTCATTGTAACACATTAGCATATGCTAAACGACACACCCACAGGTGCCATGACAGTTCCAAGGCCCACCATAAAAGGCCAAAAATTGGTTAGTGGCCCCATTCCTGGAAATCCCCACCCCTTCCCCAAAATAGTTGGAATAATCCTCCCACTCATTAGCATATGAAATTACCCAGTCCATAAAAACTAACTACCCCATATTCCAGAGCCATTACCCTAACTTGGAGTAGCTTTGAGGAGTCATCCTACCTTTAGAAGTCTCTGTAGGGAGAGGGGAGTCTTCCGTTAAGACTGCATCACAGCTTGAGTTCTCCCCTGGCCCAGTCCTACCCTTATCTTCCCTTTAACAAGTATTGATCCAAAGAATACTACCCAGTTAACCTCCTGCACACTAATATCCATCAAGGAGTGCATTTCCTAAGAAAGTCAACTTAATGGCAGACAGGACAAAATCTGAGAATGCTACTGGGCTGCAAACACCAGTCATTTATTATGGACAGTATTCCACTTCAACTAACTGCATGTACTTCAATACAATACAGGCACAAACCATCCCAAGTTAGCGCAGACCCCACAAGTTAAGGGCTCAGTCCTCTACTAGATTGCCCTGACCTCAGATGCCAGCTGCAAGTTCAAGGGGTCCCCAGGACACCCACAATTCTGACCAACTGGTTGCAAATCCAACAGTTCTCATGACCCCCTCAGGTTCTATAACTCACTAGCATGACTCACAGAACTCAGGAAAGCATTATACTTACAATTATAGTTTTATAATGAAGGATACAACTCTGACTCCTCCCAAACTTGTAAAATAGAGAGTCAAAACCACGTATCACTCATCATTTTATATTCTAAAATGTCATTGTGCTTCCTAATATTCTGTTACATTGCGTTTCCCTTTCAGTTCCAGAAAATAATTTGGCAAGTATAGACTTCTTAGAAATTAATTTCAACTTTCATAATAAAATCTAAAGGTCATGTTTCCATTTGTTTATACACTCCCAGACTAAATAAGTTGTCCTTCCCAGTCTCACATTAGGCATGATCATATCTTTTTGAAACATTAAAATTTTTTGATGTTAGATTCTACATCTGTCTTTCAAAGTTATTGACATCAATGGAAATGAGTATAAAAACTTCTCAACCTTTCCTGATTTGTGTTTTTAAATATTCTTGGTGAGGTCACCTATGATACTTCCTTCAGGAAGTATCCTTCACATTCATTTATGCCTTCAATGACATTTTCAATTATTCATTTAACATGCACTTATTGGACATACATAATATATACTAAGTATTTGATGGGCACTGTGAATGAAGAGATCTTAAATTTTCTCTACTTTGGAAAACCTACAATTATAAAGTTCTAAGAGCCCCACGATGACTTCTTGCATTTAAAGAAATAAAGGTTTAGCATTATATACAACTTATTCATTCTAACTATTAAATTTCAAACCAATGCCTTTTTCCTTTTCATTACCTAGGGTAATGTCCCCCTAACATTATAATAACAATTTCCATCTAACAAGCTGAGCTTCTTTTGGTATCAGTTAGGATTGTGTTTACCCCTAAATAACTAAAAATTTGACTAACAGTTATTTAAAACATGGGAATTTATATCATGCAACAAGAAGTCTAAGTGTTGGCAGTTGAAAGCCTCAGTAATGTTATCAAGCAAACAGACTCCTTCCGTCTCCTGTGCCAGCAGCCTTGGCAGGGAGTCCATGTGTGCAAGATGGTGCTGCACCTGCAGGAACCTGCTAGGAACCATCTCATCCAGAAAGAAAGGGGAAAAGAAACACTTCTGTTTCATTTAACACATCTCTATCACATGGCTCATCCTAGCTTCAAGAAAGTCCAAGGAACATGAATCTTTAAGATTTTCAGTGATTGTAGTAGAAGAACAGAAAGGGAGGGGATTACAAAAGAATCTGGGGCAGCCAATCTATAATATCAGCCACACTCTTCTGAAGCAGCTATTTTCAATATTTTTCATCCCTCCACAAGTCCTCTCACTCCAAAGCCAGAAGGGAGTGGCAGGACATATTTCAAGTGATGAAAGGGAAAAAACTACAACCAATATTACCCTACCCAGCAAGGATCTCATTCAGATTCGATGGAGAAATTAAAACCTTTACAGACAAGCAAAAGCTAACAGAATTCAGCACCACCAAACTAGCTTTACAACAAATGCTAAAGGAACTTCTCTAGGCAGGAAACACAAGAGTAGGAAAAGACCTACAATAACAAACCCAAAACAATTAAGAAAATGGTAATGGGAACATACATATTGATAACTACCTTAAATGTAAATGGATTAAATGCTTCAACCAAAAGACATAGACTGGCAGAATGGATACAAAAACAAGACCCGTATATATGCTGTCTACAAGAAACCCACTTCAGACCTAGGCACACATACAGACTGAAAGTGAGGGAATGGAAAAAGATATTCCATGCAAATGGAAATCAAAAGAAAGCTGGAGTAGCAATTCTCATATCAGACAAAATAGATTTTAAAATAAAGAATATTACAAGAGACAAAGAAGGTCATACATAATGATCAAGGGATAAATCCAAGAAGAAGATATAACAATTGTAAATATTTATGCACCCAACATAGGAGCACCTCAATATATAAGGCAAATGCTAACAGCCATAAAGGGGGAAATCGACAGTAACACAATCATAGTGGGGGACTTTAACACCTCACTTTCACCAATGGACAGATCATCCACAATGAAAATAAATAAGGAAACACATTAGACAAGACACATTAGACAAGATGGACTTAATTGATATTTATGAGACATTCCATCCAAAAACAACAGAATACACTTTCTTCTCAAGTGCTCATGGAACATTCTTCATGATAGATCACACCTTGGGTCACAAATCAAGCCTTGGTAAATTTAAGAAAATTGAAATCATATCAAGCATCTTTTCCAACAACAACACTAGGAGACTAGATATCAATTACAGGGGAAAAAAACTGTAAAAAATACAAACACATGGAGGCTAAACAATACACTACTAAATGAGCAAGAGAGCATTAAAGAAATCAAAGAGGAAATCAAAAAATACCTAGAAACAAATGACAATGAAAACACAATGACCCAAAACCTATGGGATGCAGCAAAAAACAGTTATAAGAGGGAAATTTATAGCAATACAATCCTGCCTCAAAAAATAAGAAAAATCTCAAATGAACAACCTAACTTTACACCTAAAGCAATTAGAGAAATAAGAACAAAAATACCCCAAAGTTAGCAGAAGGAAAGAAATCATAAAGATCAGATCAGAAATAAATGAAAAAGAAATTAAGGAAACTATAGCAAAGATCAATGAAACTAAAAGCTTGTTCTTTGAGAAGATAAACAAAATTCATAAACCATTAGCCAGACTCATCAGGAAAAAAAGGGAGAAGACTCAAATCAATAGAATTGGAATGAAAAAGGAGAAGTAACAACTGACACTGAAGAAATACAAAGGATCATGAGAGATTACTACAAGCAACTCTATGCCAATAAAATGGACAACCTGGAAGAAATGGACAAACTCTAAGAAACGCACACTCTTGCAAGACTGAACCAGGAAGAAATAGAAAATATGAACAGACCAATTACAAGCACTGAAATTGAAACTGTGATTAAAAATCTTCCAGCAAACAAAAGCCCAGGACCACATGGCTTCACAGGTGAATTTTATCTAACATTTAGAGAAGAGCTAAACCCTATCCTTCTCAAACTCTTCCAAAATATAGCAGAGGGAGGACCACTCCCAAACTCATTCTATGAGGCCACCATCACCCTGATACCAAAACCAGACAAAGATGTCACAAAGAAAGAAAACTACAGGCCAATATCACTGATGAACATAGATGCAAAAATCCTCAAGAAAATACTAGCAAACAGAATCCAACAGCACATTAAAAGGATCATACACCATGATCAAGTGGGGTTCATCCCAGAAATGCAAGGATTCTTCAACATATGCAAATCAATCAATGTGATACACCATATTAACAAACTGAAGGATAAAAACCATATGATCATCTCAACAGATGCAGAAAAAGCTTTTGACAAAATTTAACACCTGTTTATGATAAAAAAAACTCTCCAGAAAGTGGTCATAGAGGGAACCTACCTCAACATAATAAAAGCCATATATGACAAACTCACAGCCGACATCATTTTCAATGGTGAAAAACTGAAACCATTTCCTCTAAGATCAGGAATAAGACGAAGTTGCCCACTCTCACCACTATTCTTCAACATAGTTTTGGAAGTTTTAGCCACAGCCATCAGAGAAGAAAAAGAAATAAAAGGAATCCAAATCAGAAAAGAAGAAGCAAAACTGTCACTGTTTGCAGATGACATGATACTATACATAGAGAATCCTAAAGATGCTACCACAAAACTATTAGAGCTAATCAATGAATTTGGTAAAGTAGAAGGATACAAAATTAATGCACAGAAATCTCTTGCATTCCTATACACTAATAATGAAAAATCTTAAAGAGAAATTAAGGAAACACTCCCATTTACCATTGCAACAAAAAGAATAAAATACCTAGGAATAAACCTTCCTAAGGAGACAAAAGACCTGTAAGCAGAAAACTATAAGAAACTGATGAAAGAAATTAAAGTTGATAAAAACAGATGCAGAGATATACCATGTTCTTGGATTGGAAGAATCAACATTGTGAAAATGACTATACTACCCAAAGCAATCTACAGATTCAGTGCAATCCCTATCAAACTACCAAAAGCATTTTTCACAGAACTAGAACAAAAAATTTCACAATTGGTATGGAAACACAAAAGACCCTGAATAGCCAAAGCCATCTTGAGAAAGAAAAATGGGGCCAGAGGAATCAGGCTCCCTGACTTCAGACTATACTACTAAGCTACAGTAATCAAAACAGTATGGTACTGGCACAAAAACAGAAATATAGATCAATGGAACAGGACAGAAAGCCCAGAGATAAACCCATGCACATATGGTCACCTTATCTTTGATAAAGGAGGTAAGAATATACAATGGAGAAAAGACAGCCTCTTCAATAAGTGGTGCTGGGAAAACTGGACAGCTACATGTGAACGAATGAAATTGGAACACTCCCTAACACCATACACAAAAATAAACTCAAAATGGATTAAAGACCTAAATGTAAGGGCAGACACTATAAAACTCTTAGAGGAAAACACAGGCAGAACACTCTATGACATAAATCACATCAAGATCCTTCTTGACCCACCTCTTAGAGAAATGGAAATAAAAACAAAAATAAACAAATGGGACCTAATGAAACTTCAAAGCTTTTGCACAGCAAAGGAAACCATAAACAAGATGAAAAGACAACCCTCAGAATGGGAGAAAATATTTGCAAATGAAGCAACTGACAAAGGTTTAATCTCCAAAATATACAAGCAGCTCATGCAGTTCAATATCAAAACAACAAACAACCCAATCCAAAAATGGGCAGAAGACCTACATAGACATTTCTCCAAAGAAGATATACAGATTGCCGACAAACACCTCAAAGGATGCTTAACATCACTAATCATTAGAGAAATGCAAATCGAAACTACAATGAGGTAGAATTGCCATCATCAGAAAATCTCCAAATAATAAATGCTGGAGAGGGTATGGAGAAAAGGGAATCCTCTTGAACTGTTGGTGGGAATGTAAGTTGGTGCAGCCACTGTGGAGAATATTATGAAGGTTCCTTAAGAAACTAAAAATAGAAGTACCATACGACCCAGCAATGCCACTAATGGGCATATATCCTGAGAAAACCATAATTCAAAAAGAGTCATGTACCACAATGTTCATTGCAGCTCTATTTACAATGCCAGGACATGGAAGCAACCTACGTGTCCATCGACAGATGAATGGATAAAGAAGATGTGGACATATATACAATGGAATATTACTCAGCCATAAAAGGAAATGAAATTAAGTTATTTGTAGTGAGGTGGATGGACCTAGAGACTGTCATACACAGTGCAGTAAGTCAGAAGGAGGAAAACAAATATCGTATGCTAACATATATATATATGGAACCTAAAAAAAAATGTTTCTGGTGAATCTAGAAGCAGGACAGGAATAAAGATGCAGACGTAGAGAATGGACTTGAGGACACAGGGAGGGGGAAGGGTAAGCTGGGACAAAGTGAGAGAGTAGCACTGACATATATACACTACCAAATGTAAAATAGCTAGCTAGTGGGAAGCAGCTGCATCACATGGGGACATCAGCTCGGTGCTTTGTGACCACCTAGAAGGGTGTGATGGGAGGGTGGGAGGGAGGCACAAGAGGGAGGCAATATGGGGATATATGTATATGCATAGCTAATTCACTTTGTTATACAGCAGAAACTAACACAGCATTGTAAAGCAATTATACTCCAATAAAGATGTTAAAAAAGTGAAGATATTTTATGACATGCAAGTTCTCAACAATTTTACTCCAATTCACCATTTCTTAGGCATCTACTGGAGAATGTGCTGCACTAAAATAAGGGGATAAACCAAGTAGGAGGAAGACATGGAAAGCAGGACACAGATGAAGGCAGAGGCAGAGAGGATTCCCAGCATGATGCTGAAGGGGTGTCACAACAAGTCTACAGAGCAGTTGACCCCAACTGCAGATCAACAAGCGCTCTGAGAGGGGTGTCAGCAGGGAAAATATAAATCTGACAAATTATCAATGTATTTGACTATTCTAAGAAGAATTTCACACTTCTATGGGAAATTTGGGGGCTAAATTAATAAAAGGAGTGCAGAAAACAAAGTAAAACTTTTTAAATAAAGCAAGTGATTCCATGAAAGATAAAAATTGTCCAAGAAAAGTAATATAAACATGGTTTAGTTATGAACAATATTGACATGTTTATAACTATGTATACAGTTACTGTTCATTTACACAAAAATTATGATATGGGTGTATGGGAAGGAGAGAGGGGGAATGTGTGTATCTGTGGCTGGGATTGCAGTGGGTAACAGAGGGGGACATCTGAGAGCTATATCCTCATCTCCCATAGTAGGAAGTCATATTACTCAATTTAGTTAAACAGGCCTTATTCATCAATGCATCTAAGTCTTTCCTTTGTATCATTCACCAACACTCATTCTTTAGCATAAACTTTGCTTTTCTTCACATTCTGTGCAATAGGTGCTTGAGAACAAACATCCAATTATCAACACCATCATTATTGTCTCTACCTTACAATATCCTACAAGGGCAGTGTGGTGTAGTGGAAATTACATGAAGTTTGAAATAAGGCAGATCTTGGTTAGAATCCCAAGATCACTTACTAGACGTATGTCCTTGGGAAATTTTCTCACCCTGAATCTGTTTCATCATCTGGAAAATAGGAAGAATAATACTTCATTTGCAAAGTTGTAAAAATTAAATGTAGTATATATACAAAGTACCCCTCCCCACCAAATGATAGATATGAAGGCTTACATTAAAGCAATAAGTTCTCATTCTCTCTATCTTTCTGAAGAGCAAGGTCATACTTTGTATTACTATTTTAATAATGATGACAAGGCCTCCATGAATTACTTAATTTCACTCCCTGCAGTCCATAGTTATCACTGATCCATTTCCCACCCCTGCTGCTTTCATTCCTACCCAGGTGACCCTACAAGAACTGGAGTCAGCTCCAGAATTTCTATATAGAAGGAACTAGGGGCAAAAATCTGGTAAGAAAGAGACATTAGAAAAATTGTCTTGAAGCTGAATTTGCACAGCAAGGACACTGTTTTGGTTCCAGTAAATAGAGGGATTTTTGCATTGATGCTGTGCATACAAAGCAAGCACCCTGTTTTTACATATGCTGCATGTTTGGGGAGTTTTCAGGAGGCCGATGGAGATACAAAAGACCTTAAAAATCCGCCTTCTCCTATTGTGTCCAGCCATCGCTTAGCCCATCGTCAAACATTACCCTCCATGACACGTTTCAAAATTCTTAGATCACATTAGTAACTACACCTGAAATACTCTTCCTTTCTTATAACCGATTCATTGCTCCATACCTATCCTAAGAAATATTCAAAGTTACAAACTGCTCATTGCTCATCACCTAACTTTGACCACAATTTCAGTCAGGAAAACTGCAATATACGGCTAGTGCTGGAGCCAGACTGCCTATGTTCGAGCAGGTGTGTGACACTGGGCAAGTTTCTTATCCTCTCTGTGTGTCAGCTTCCTCATCTACAAGATGAGGATAACAGTAGTAATCTATCCCATGAATTGTGGCAAGGAAGAAATGAGTTAATCACTGTAAAGTTTGCTGTGAAGTTAGTGATATATAAAGGTTAGCTATTACTATTGCTAAGTTAAAACGGTACCATCTTATATATACAGCATTCCTATAGGCACTTATCTAAAAGTGACTGCCTCTGAAAAAGAGTGGATATATGTATTTGTATAACAGATTCACTTTGCTGTACATGTGAAACTAACACAACATTGTAAATCAATTATACCCTAATACAAATTTTAAAAAATAAAAAAATAAAAGCAACTGCCTCATAATCAGTTCATCTAGATATTTGGTAATAAAGCCCCACTGAGTAATGCCCAAAATCCTTTTTTTTTTGGTTAGAGAACAAAAAGGAAAATAGTATTTTAAATTCCACTTTGATCTATAGCAATGTGTTATTTTGTAATTTATTGTACCTATATTTATTGAGTACTTACTATGTGCCAGACACTGTGCCAGGAGCTAAGAATAAAGCGGTGAATGAAAACAGGTATAGCCCCTCCCCTGGTGATGCTTACATACAGTGGGGGAAAGCACCACCAATCCAATAATCATAAAACAAATGGAAAACATTAAGTATGAAAAATGTTGTAAGGTGAGGTACATGATGCTGTAAGAAGGCCAATTTGCCAAAAATCAATTTGCAGAAAGCCAATTTGCCAAAAGTCAATTTTCCAAATGACTGATTCACTGAATTCCCTAACAGACAAATCACTGAAAGCTAGTTCACCAAAAACCAATTTCTAGAAAATCAATTTGATGAAAAGTAGTCTGCCAAATTATCATTTCATCAAATGACTAATTTACTGAATTATTAAGGATTTTTCAAAGACTTCATTTCACAGATATTGCAATGCAGTCCTTTCATGACAGCTCTTTAACTACAAATTTGACTGTCTGTCTGGGCTGGATATCAATTTCATGTTTTCACATTTTAGATGCCAAGTCCTTCTCTAAAGCCCAATGATCCAGTACTTCAATGTAAGCAAATGGTGGGCTTCTCCTTAAATGCAATTTACTGTCTTTAGACTTAAGCCTCTTCCAGAAAGATTGCTGCAGAGAACCACCCTAGACCAGGGTGATGAACTGGTCTCCTGTAAGTTGGCTTTTGCCAACTTTGTTTTTAGCCAATCTGTAATTCATGGAACTGACTCTAAGTTAACTGTTTTTCATTGAAATTACCTAAAGTACATGCTTTAGAACTGGGGAGTTTGGCCTTGTCAAACAGGTGAGAGAAGGCTTCACTGAGGAAAAAAATAACTGAACTAAGGTCAGTAGGACAAACTTTAAGAACCACCAAGCAAAAGGGGGGGGGGGAGGAACAAAGGGAAAAGCATATGCAAAAACTATTTGAAAGGATGAAGCACTGAAATTAGAAGAGTTTGCAAAATGGCCACTGTGGGTGGAATACAAAGAACGTGGGGAAGCATAGTGTGAACAGAGGCTAGAAATATGGTTGAGAGCTAGACCTGTTGTGCCCCATAGACCATAATAAAAACTTCTGTTCTTACTTTAAGAATGGGGAGCTTTAATACATTTAAGTAGAGGAATGACATAATCAGATTTGCATGTTCAAAGATTAGTTTGCAAGTGGTGTGGAGACAATATTTTAAGAGTGTGCTGGTATAGGCTATTTTCTTACCTGGAAATTTATTATTGTGGTAGTTCAGAAGTCAGAAGATAGTACTTAGACTAGGGGAGGCAGAAAAAAGTGGAGCAAAGTAAATTACTTATAGACCTATTTAGGAGGTCAAAACAATAGAACTTGTTATGGGTTATTGGATATGAAGGTGAAGAAGAGGAAAGGGGGAAAGTGTCTTGGACAACTCCTATATTTCTGGTTTGCATAGCTGGATGGTGGTGTCATTCCTGAGAAAGGGAAAACTAGAAGACCAGGTTTGTATAATATTCCTTCAGTGTATTACTGTATATTTGTATATTTTATGTACCTATCAGAATATATTCTTTCAAAATTTAAGTTATTTAGAAATGAAATGTGAGTTTGATTGAGTTTGGTTAAATGTGAGTCTGGTTGTATACAATTTAGTGCCTCGTGTGTGGGGGGGTATTCCATAGGCCATAATCCTTTTCATCCAGCCTCCATTATTACTAGCTTGAAGCAACTAACTAAGCCTCTCTGTGTCCCAATTTCTTCAGCCTTAAAATGGAAATACTAGCGCCTGCTTGGGAAGAAACTAGCTAGCATATTTCTACAATCCATTCTCTCCCTTGACTGAAAGGAGGCCCCTAGAAAAGAAGGAAGTTGACCTAGTTAAATTTCCTTATGAACATGCTAATGACAAACCTCCTGGCAAACTTGAAGCAAAGTTAATTGTGCCAAATCATCATTGCACCCAATGATGCCAGTGAGATCTCTGATTCCTGTCTGACTTGATAATGCAATCTTTTGTGTTAAGATTAACACAGAGGACACTGGTGAGGATTAAATGAGTCAATGCTTGTGAAAATGCAGTGCCAAGCTTGTAGCAAGCACTCATTAAGTTGGCTATTATTAATAATATATTATTATAATGCCAAGAAAGAGTAAGAGCTATCATTTATAGAGTGAATATTATGTGAAAGGCACTTAAGTGTCTTCTACGGATTAACTCCTTTAATCATCAAGAAAGTCTATGTTGTATGTTTATTACCATTATATAAGAAGCCTAAAGCCTGGAGATTAGTTTTCCCAAAGTCATAGAGCTAGTAAATTGTGGCACTAGGTTTTACACCCAGGCAGTCTAACTCTCCAGTTGAGCTCTCATTCCTAATTCCAAATAATAGTGCCTTGTTACACCCTGTCTCTGAAAGCCCACTGGAATGTCCATCCAGGTGCTATTTTAGTATGATGAAAGCATAATTTATTAACGAGCATCAAAATGGCCTTAAAATGTTAATGCACTTTCTAAATATATGTGACTCCTACTGAGGGAGTTACTAACCTCAGGAGAAGTAAAAACAGAAAAAACTATTATTTTTACTCCATTTCTCAAAATGTAATGACCCTTTGATATTCCACCGAGCACAACCCCCCTGTGCTGCCCCCAAAAGAGGCATAGGGATGGTCAGTTATGAAACAACAAAATAAAACTGGAGTTTTAGGAAAATTAGCAAGAGATTTGGTGAGTTTCTCTCTGTGCTCATACTATACAAGCTATTTTATCTCCTTATTGCCGTCTTATAAACAACAATTGGGATAAGCAAAGCAAAAGAAGAGATATAAGTTAACTCTATCAACTTTGCTAATAGCAATAATTAACATATATGGCTAAAATATTATTTTGGAGGGTAAAAGAGTATTGATTTGATTTGATTTGAAATTATATTTAGAAATGGCATTGGTACTCCACAGCCTTTATTACATAAATGATAGTTATAAACTATGGGCACTCAATTTAGTCTTATTTTATTCATTAAGGACATTCTTTTTTTATAAGAACACCGTAGATTGGATATGAAATCATATTTCCATGGATTTTTACAATCCACACAATACTGAGAATAAAATAATTAAACAACAGTGTCCCCGGCACTGACACAGGAAGGTGGAAGATTATCTAATGTTACCCAAGAAGCATTATGGTAGCCATGTTCCTGCCCATTGTGGTTGTTTTCAGTCTAGGTATCAAACAGGAAGCAATTTTTCCTGCTAAAGCAAGCAGACCCTAGCCTTGAAGAAAACAGGGCATGGCAAGAACAAGGTACACAGCAGCCAAATGAGGAAAAGGCCATATTTAACGTAAGCTCTAGGAACTTCAGATGCATAGGTAAAGAAATTTCTGCAAATAGTTATAAAGGCTTTGATACAAAAAATGTCACCATTCTACAGCAGATTTGAATGGAGCCCTCCAAAGTAAGATCAGCAGAACTTGAAAGAAAATCGGTGCTTTGTGACCAGCTAGAGGGGTGGGATAGGGAGGATGGGAGGGAGGGAGATGCAAGAGGGAAGAGATATGGGGATATATGTATACATATAGCTGATTCACTTTGTTATAAAGCAGAAACTAACACACTATTGTAAAGCAATTATACTCCAATAAAGATGTTAAAAAAAAAAAGAAATCTAGATTGGAACAGAACAGAGAAGAATGCTTATGAAGAAGGAAATGGAAATTGACATCAGTATCCCATTTGTGAAGAATTCATATTTAATTTTATACACATATGCAAGTCAACTGTACATAAAAATGCATGTTGTTTTTAGAAACCCCAATACGAATAATTTCTTTCCTTACGTATTGTTGGAGATACCAGAACTGAAAGGACCTGTTGGGAGAGACAATCTGCCATGGGCAGTTATCATACTGCACATTTTTGCAGGGTGTGCCATGAAAGCAAAGCCCTGACCACTCTCTGCCCAGGCCATTTCTGAAATTTGTGCTTGCAGAGAGCAATCTTGAGAGATAAGGTAATGCAACCATCACAAATAAAGAGCAGGCTTGCTTAGTGCTTGCTATAAAAACAGTGGATTCCCAAATTCAGTTAGAATATAACTGACTGCATGTGCAGGCTCCCAACTAGGCCCTCTGTGTACCCACATGTAAATGAGGGGCAAGGGGAACCAATGCAAACATACTGATGCTCATGAATTGATGAAACAGTAACAGGCTAATTTATTAGCTTGCAAGCATGGTAAAATCAAATCCTGGAACTGAAAAACCCTGCTTGACCCTATAATAAAGATTCCAGATTCCAGAATAGATGAATACTATCTTTCATAATGCATTTGGGTTTCAAAAATAGGGTTTATTTTTTAGAGCAGTTTAAGGCTTAGAGAAGAATTCCCCAGAAAGTTTAAAGGATTTTCATATTCCTCCACCCCCAATTTTACCCTATTATTAATAACTTAGAGTGGTACCTTTGTTACAGTTGATGAAACAATATTGATACATTAGGGTTTACTCTGTGTCCTACATTCTGTGGGTTTAATAAATGCATAATGTCATGTGTCTATTATTATAGTATCATATACAGTAGTTTCACCACCATAAAAATTCCCTGTGCTCTACTTATTCATCCCCTCTTCCCCCAAACCCCTGGAAAACACTGATTTTTTTTTTTTTTTACTCTCCTTAGTTTTGCCTTTTCCAGAATGTCATATAGTGGAGATCATAAAATATAAAACATGTAGCCTTTTGAGACTCGATTCTTTCACTTAGCAATATGCATTTTTCTCCATGTCTTTCCATGGCTTGATGGCTCATTTTTTTTTTACTTTTAATTTATTTTTTTATACAGCAGGTTCTTATTAGTCATCCATTTTATACCCATCAGTGTATACATGTAAATCCCAATCTCCCAATTCATCACACCACCACACACACACCCCCGCCACGGCTTTCCCCCCTTGGTATCCATACATTTGTTCTCTACATCTGTCTCTATTTCTGCCCTGCAAACTGGTTCATCTGTACCATTTTCTATGTTCCACATATATACGTTAATATGCGATATTTGTTTTTCTCTTTCTGACTTACTTCACTCTGTATGACAGTCTCTAGATCCAGCCACGTCTCTACAAATGACCCAATTTCGTTCCTTTTTATGGCAGAGTAATATTCCATTGTATATATGTAACACATCTTCTTTATCCATTTGTCTGTCGATGGGCATTTAGGTTGCTTCCATGACCTGGCTATTGTAAATAGTGCTGCAAGGAACATTGGAGTGCATGTGTCTTTTTGAATTATGGTTTTCTCTGGGTATATGCCCAGTAGTGGGATTGCTGGGTCAAGTGAAGTGTTAAAGTCCCCCACTATTATTGTGTCACTGTCGATTTCCTCTTTTATAGCTATTAGCAGTTGCCTTATGTATTGAGGTGCTCCTATGTTGGGTGCATATATATTTATAACTGTTACATCTTCTTCTTGGATTGGTCCCTTGATCATTATGTAGTGTCCTTCCTTGTCTCCTGTAACATTCTTTATTTTAAAGTCTATTTTATCTGATATGAGTATTGCTACTCCAGTTTTCTTTTGATTTCCATTTGCATGGAATATCTTTTTCCATTCCCTCACTTTCAGTCTGTATGTGTCCCTAGGTCTGAAGTGGGTCTCTTGTAGACAGCATATATGTGGGTCTTGTTTTTTTTCAGCAAGCTTGTGTCTTTTGGTTGGAGCATTTAATCCATTCACGTTTAAGGTAATTATCGATATGTATGTTCCTATGACCATTTTCTTAATTGTTTTGGGTTTGTTTTTGTAGGTCCTTTTCTTCTCTTGTGTTTCCCACTTAAAGAAGTTCCTTTAGCATTTGTTATAGAGCTGGTTTGGTGGTGCTGAATTCTCTTAGTTTTTGATTGTCTGTAAAGCTTTTGATTTCTCCATGGAATCTGAATGAGATCCTTGCTGGGTAGAGTAATCTTGGTTGTAGGTTCTTCCCTTTCATCACTTTAAGTATATCATGCCACTCCCTTCTGGCTTGTAGAGTTTCTGCTGAGAAATCAGCTGTTAACCTTATGGGTTGTATGTTACTTGTCGTTTTTCCCTTGCTGCTTTCAATAATTTTTCTGTCTTTAATTTTTGCCACTTTGATTACTATGTGTCTCAACGTGTTTCTCCTTGGGTTTATCCTGTATGGGACTCTCTGCACTTCCTGGACTTTGTTAGCTATTTCCTTTCCCATGTTAGGGAAGTTTTCGACTATAATCTCTTCAAATATTTTCTCGGGTTCTTTCTCTCTCTCTTCTCCTTCTGGGACCCCTATAATGCGAATGTTGTTACGTTTAATGTTGTCCCAGAGGTCTCTTAGGCTGTCTTCATTACTTTTCATTCTTTTTTCTTTATTCTGTTCCGCAGCAGTGAATTCCACCGTTCTGTCATCCAGGTGACTTATCCGTTCTTCTGCCTCAGTTATTCTGCTATTGATTCCATCTAGTGTATTTTTCATTTCAGTTATTGTATTGTTCATCTCTGTTTGTTTCTTCTTTAATTCTTCTAGGTCTTTGTTAAACATTTCTTGCATCTTCTCGATCTTTGCCTCTGTTCTTTCTCTGAGGTCCTTGATCATGTTCGCTCTCATTATTCTGAATTCTTTTTCTGGAAGGTTGCCTATCTCCACTTTGTTTGGTTGTTTTCTGGGGTTTTATCTTGTTCCTTCATCTGGTACATATACATAGCCCTCTGCCTTTTCATCTTGTCTCTCTTTCTGTGAATGTGGTTTTTGTTCCACAGGCTGCAGGATTGTAGTTCTTCTTGCTTTTGCTGTCTTCCCTCTCGTGGATGAGGCTATCTAAGAGGCTTGAGCAAGTTTCCTGATGGGAGGGACTGGTGGTGGGTAGAGCTGGCTGTTGCTCTGGTGGGCAGAGCTCAGTAAAACTTTAATCCATTTGTCTGCTGATGGGTGGGGCTGTGTTCCCTCCCTGTTGGTTGTTTGGCCTGAGGCCACCCAACACTGGAGCCTACCCAGGCTCTTAGGTGGGGCTAATGGTGGACTCTGGGAGGGCTCACGCCAAGGAGTACTTCCCAGAATTTCTGCCACCAGTGCCCTTCTCCTCACGATGAGACACAGCCACCCCCCGCGTCTGCAGGAGACCCTCCAACACTAGCAGGTAGGTCTGGTTCAGTCTCCCCTGGGGTCACTGCTCCTTCCCCTGTGTCCCAATGTGCACACTACTTTGTGTGTGCCCTCCAAGAGTGGAGTCTCTGTTTCCCCCAGTCCTGTCAAAGTCCTACAATCAAATCCCACTAGTCTTCAAAGTCTGATTCTCTAGGAATTCCTCCTCCCATTGCCGGACCCCCAGGTTGGAAAGCCTGACGTGGGGCTCAGGACCTTCACTCCAGTGGGTGGACTTCTGTGGTATAAGTGTTCTCCAGTTTGTGAGTCACCCACCCAGCAGTTATGGGATTTGATTTTATTGTGATTGCGCCCCTCCTACCATCTTATTGTAGCTTCTCCTTTGTCTTTGGATGTGGGGTATCTTTTTTGGTGAGTTCCAGTGTCTTCCTGTCGATGATTATTCAGCAGTTAGTTGTGATTCCAGTGTCCTCAAAAGAGGGAGTGAGAGCACGTCCTTCTACTCTGCCACCTTGAACCCAATCTCTCATTTCTTTTTAATTTTAGTCCTTTGTGATCAGAGAAGATACTTGTATGATATCTGTTTGAAACTACTGAGACATAATGTGTTGTCTAACATACAGTCTATCCTAGAAAATGTCCCATGTGACCTTGAGTAAAATGTGTGTGCTATTGTTGTTGGGTACAGTGTTCTGTATGTATGTATGTGTGTGTGTATATATATATATATATATATATATATATATATATATATATATATATTTGATCTAGTTAGTGTACTGTGTTGTCTTCTATTTCCTTACCTCTGTCTGTTCTATCCATTATTTTATTTCTTTATTTACTTACTTACTTACTTATGGCTGCATTGGGTCTTCGTTGCTACGCATGGGCTTTCTCTAGTTTCGGAGAGCAGGGGTACTCTTCAGTGTGGTATGAGGGGTTCCCATTATGGCAGCTTCTCTTGTTCCAGAGCACGGGCTCTACGCGTGAAGGCTTCAGTAGTTGTGCCAAACGGGCTCAATAGTTGCGGCTCGCAGGCTCTAGAGCACAGGCTCAGTAGTTGTGGTGCAGGGGCTTAGTTGCTCCATGGCATGTGGGACCTTACTGGACCAGGGCTTGAACCCATGTCCCCTGCATTGGCAGGTAGATTCTTTACCACTGTGCCACAAGGGAAGTCCCTGTTCTATCCATTATTGAGACTGTATTGAGGTCCTTCAATGATTATTATAGAACTGTTTCTCCCTTTATTTTTTTCTGGTTTTATAATTGACATATAACATTGTATTAGTTTAAGGTGTAAAACATAATGACATATGTATTGCTAAATGATTATGATAGTATGTGTAGTTAATATCCATCACTTCATATAGTTACAATTTTTTCCTTATGATGAAAACTTAGCAACTTTCAAATATACAATATGGTATTGTTAACTGTATACACCATGCTGTACATTACATCCCTAGAACTTACCTTATACTGGAAGTTTGTACCTCTAAACTCCCTTCACCCATTTTCTCTACCCCTCACCCCCTGTCTCTGGCAACTACCAATCTGTTCTGTTTCTATAAGTCTGTTTTTTAGATTCCACATATAAATGAAACCATACAGTTTTTTCTTTCTCTTATTCCATTTAGCATTATGTATAGCTCACTTTAGTTCTGTCTGTTTTTGCTTCATATATTCTGATGATGTCATTAGGTGCATAAATGTTTGTTATATCTCCTTGATGTATTTAAACTTTTATAAATGTTCTTCTTTGTCTCTTGTAACCTTTTTTTTGGATTTAATGTCTATTTTGTCTGATAGAAGAATAACAACCCTTGCTGTCTTTTGGTTACTATTTTCATGGAATATCTATCCCCATTCCTTCACTTTCAATCTATTTGCATCTTTGGATCTAAAGTGAACCTCTTATAGATGGATCATATGTTTTTAATCCATTCCTCTAACCTGTCTCTTGTTTGTCATTCACATATAAGTACTAATAAGGAGGGACTTCTGTCACTTTTTTCCAGCTTTACTGAAATATAATTGACATAACATTGTGTAGGTTTAAAGTGTACAATGTGATCGTTTGATACACATGTATATTGTGAAATATTAACTGAAATAAGATTAAAACATTCCTTAACTCACATAATTAACTTTGTTGTTGTTAGTGTGAGAATGCTAAAACCCTACTCTCATAGCAACTTCCTAGTGTACAATACAATAATGTTAACTAGAGTCACCATGCAGTACCTTAGATCCCCAGAAGTTGTTCATCTTCTAACTGTAAGCTTGTACTGTTTGACCAAAATCTCCCCATTTTCCCCATCCCTCAGCCCCTGGCAACCACCATACTACTTTTTGTTTCTATGGGTTTGATATTTTTAGATTCCACACGTGAGTTCATAAAGCATTTGTCTTTCTCTGGTTTATTTCATTTAGCAAAATGCCTTCAAGGTCCATCCATGTTGTCACAAATGGCAAGATTTCCTTTTTTATATGGATAAATAATATTCCATTCTGTTTTCTTGATTGCTGTAGGTTGTCTCTATGCCAAGAATGAGTCTGAGGTGTAAACTTAAGGTCTTCCCAGGTCTTTTCTGAGCCTGCCCCTGAGCATGCATAGTCATTTTCTAACTTTCCCCGTATATACAGTTGTTTTTGAATGTCCTAGTTTTTAATGTCTGGCTTCCAAAAGGGTAAAAAGAGAGAAATGGATGGGAGAGAAAAAGGGTCAGTCCTTTAAATCTTCCGGAAGTCACTTGAAGGGGAGGGGCTTACAACAATGGGAGGTGTAACAACAATGACCACCCACCTCTTTTTCTGCATTTCTGCAATCAGATCTCAACATTTTGAGGACAGAGTCTTTTTGTTAATCCACTTTGGCTCCCACAAGCTGTGTGCAAGGTTCTCCAGGAGCATGTGCACATCTGCCTGCCATGCGGCTGGGGGTGGGGAATAGGTATTTGCTCCTGTGCTAAGAGCTGAAATTGACCAAATTAACTGCATTTACCATCCAATATTACCCCTGGAAACTGCAAGACTTCAATAGACTCCAGAGTTCCAAAACAGTTACATCAGACAGATTCTGCCAGTGCAACTGTTGTCTAGATGGAGAGACAGGTTCCTGGCACTTCCTATTCCACCATCTTCCCAGAATTCTTTATAATGTGTTTTCAACATTTAGTAACTTTATAGATTTTTTTCCCACAAAATGCCTCAAACAATAATATAAATTGTATTACAAATCTAACATGAATGTTAGATTTCACGTATATCATTTGAATTTTATTACTATGTATCTTTTGTACATTTATTTCTCTAACTCTTGAAAGTACACATTTAGGTACAAATATATTTACTATCTGGTTCTATATAATGATGCTGTTCCTATACATCAACAAATGGCCTTTGGTAATAATGCTTTGCTGATTGTATTAGTGATGTATTTTAATCATAACAGTTCTATTAAACAAACATAATCTCATGAGACAGATATTTCTGCCATGTAATGAAAAGATAGTCATTTGGCTATTTCATTATGGCACCATGGTATTTAAAAGTGATGTGAGCAATTTGAGGGTTTTTTTAAAAACTGTTTTTCAAAAGGTTATATTGCTATTCTTTCTAGATTTGGTAGGGTAGGGTTGGCCTTTATTAGTTCCTGGGATAGCAAAGTATTTCAGTAGATGTATAACTGAAAAATAGTCACTGAAATAATGAGAGTGATTTTTCAGGGTAGAATATTATAAACCCATAAAGATACAAAAGTACCCAAGAGGAGGTAGTTCTCCCAGCAAGAATAATGATATCCAATTTTTCCTGAACAATATCATCTTTTTAAAATCTGATTAAAATGTGATTATAGGAAAATAATTTTGATGTTCAATTACTAAAATTAGATCATACTTTTGATCATATAAGTAGTTAATAAAACCTTTTTATGACAAGTTAAAAGCATATATGCCAAAGTGAACCACATAGTTAAGGCTAGCTTAGCTAGTAATTCTCACTGACGCTAACTAAGGCAGGACTCCTGAGTTACGAGAGTCAAATGAACATTCTTTTCCATACAGTTTAAATAGTGTAAGGCATCTATTTTATGAAGCGTTATTAAAATATTGTGAGTTACTAAAGGGCAAATAGATAAGATGATAAGATTGAGGAAAGGAACATGTCTGCCTTTTGAGGTAAAGCAATTGATTGATAATATAAGGATGTAATAGATGAAGCAAAATATCACAAAAGGTGAGAAAGGATGAAAGGTATGAGCATAAAAATTAAAAAGGAGAAAGACATTTTCTTCTCTGAGAATAGAAGGAAGATGGGAAATGTGTGTTAATATACAAAAACTTTTTTTTTTCCAGTGAAGAGAGAAATTAAGAGAGTTGATGTGATAGTCCTCAATCTTCCTAGTGGAGTTAGAATGAACAATGTTACCAAGGAGAGGCAGGGATAGGATGCTTGGGTTCTGGGGGGATATGAAATATTTAGAGATGAATATGAAACTTGTTTAACAACAGTAATGGCACCACTGATGTGGATAACATGAATTAGCAGTAAAATCAATTAGTCTGGTTTCCTGACTTACTCTTAATAATATTTCAGCAATTGGGGAACTGGAGTAAGAGAAGTGAATTATAGGGCTGACCCAGCACTAGAATCCAACTATAAAAATTTAACTGAATTAGGTAATGCCTGTGGCCAATGACTACTGATTAGTTGAAACTCTTTCCTTTCTGTAAGGAAGATCTTTTTATTAATCTTACAAAAATTTACAGAGTTCAAGCTATTATGGTATATATCGTTGGTAAGAATCAAGAAACCTTAGAGTAGAACAAATGAATCATTTAAATAACTAGAATTTGCATCCGCTATAAGCTAAACTAGATAGATTGGTAATTTATCTTGGTGATCCATCACTCCCAGATGATTTGACCAGAATCATAATATGGGACCTAATTATGAGATACATTAAGACAGAAAAATCTGGAGTTAGACAAATACAGTAGCACTGACTTTACTCTATAAATGCCATTAAAAGGGAACAGGCTTTCTTTAGCTTTGGGACAAGACTTGTGGATTGCATTCAGTTACCATTAAAAGCTTAGGAAAAAATACCTTGTTATCCTTTCACTTCAAACAAGCCAATAAACACCCAAAAAACAATTTCTAGCTTTCCTACCAATACCACACTTCTCTTTTCATGGGCCCCTTTGTAATACAGAAACTCTGTAAATAGTACTTACATCTATATTATGAAGTCAAGAATAATAAATATATTTAATAATCCTTCACCTGCTTTCTTCAACGCTTTTATTAGACATTTTCTTCCCAATAAACTTACACAACTCCCCAGTTTTCTGAGTTTTCTAACCCAATCCAAGATCCAGACATAGAGAGTTGAGAAAGTATATACCCTCCATTCTCCTCATCCCCTAAAGAACTTTATCATAATTACAAATGACAATCCAAACTACAACCTTTTCCTTTTCTATTAAAAAAAAAAAAAAGGAAAGAAGAAAAACAGGAAGGGAGGGAAGGAGGGGGCTGGTTTGAAGTGTCAGAGGATATGTTAAAAGATAAAAGTTTTTAGGCTGTTTTTTCTCAGCCTAAAAACTGTTAAAAAACAAAACTTCAACCAAATAAATTTGAAGATCTAATTGGCTTTATTAGGTAAGTCATGAATCAGGTAGCATCCCATCTAGCAACTAGAAGGGCCCTTCAAGGGGTTGTATAAAATGGAAGGTTTTTACAGGAAGAAGGGTGGGGCAAAGGAGCTATTAGCAAAAGAAAGGAGGGGATTATTTTAGGCTGGAGGACATCTTTTGGGGGAAAGGGAACTACAAGGGTTTTATCATGCAGATTGCCTCTCTTCCTCTGGGGGACGGAGAAGGCCCACAGTGGCAGATCACCTCTGGTCAAATTGGTGCTGACCAGAAAGTTCCAGACTGGTTGACTAAGATTAAGGGCAAAACTGTAATGAGGTTAGATATTAAATCTAGGCTTGGTATCATAAATGTTAGCACAAGTGACACCATTTCGGGCCTGTGATTTTTCTCTTTAACACCGGCAATGAGGGGAAAGAAGTATTTGTTGTGTGCCATTATTTGCAAGACATCTGATATACACTAGATTATTTAATCCATAGAACATCCCTGGCAATAAAGTGATATTATCATTTTGCAGATGGGAAAGCTGAGGTCCAAGTATTTACCTCACCCAAGGCCACAACATAAAAGAGGGAGGTACAGTCAATCTACTTAGGTCTGTTTTGAAAAACAGTTAATATTTCTTCTTCACTAATCTGCAACTGAAAATAAAAAGCATACAACATATTAAAAACCAGAAAGATTATTTGGCCTGCTTTGTTACCAATTCTCTGGTTCTTTGTTTGCTACCACAACAGTCTACTTATTAGAGCTAAAAGGGCCACTTCAAATAAACATTCTAGATTGCTCTTCATGTGAAAATGCTTTATAACTAAAGCTGACTTAAGCACTATCTTCCTAAAATGCAAATAATTTCTTCTACATTGAAGCCTATAAAAGACTCACATCTTATTTCATCTAAGAAATAAAATTCCCTGGTGATACATCTTTGAGAAAGAGTATGTACAAAGCCTCAGAAGTAAGGCAATAAAACATTACTTGAAACATTTAATAACCTACATGTTGGCAATGTCCACATCACCTTAAGAAAACTCTTCAACATATATATAATAATATATATAACATTTTATATTTTTTCCAGTTACAGTAGAGGAAGCTAACATGCATAATCCCTAAAGATTTATGATAACACTAAAGAACTTATCTCCTGTCAAATTTCTCTTTAAAAATACTGATACATGCCAAATGAGCACATCCCCAAAAGGATTTTTACTAAAACCAAGATTCACTAATAATTATTAATAATTTATTAATAATTATTGAGTGCTGAGTACTGGGAGACACTGTGCTGGGTGCTGGGCAAGGAACAGGAAGAAAGATAGACATGATGCCTAGCCTCAAAGAACTTAATTCATCAGGTAGAAGACAGACGTTCAAAAATTACAGAAAAAATAATTATAATTGTGATAGGTGTTAGAGAGTAATAGGATACTCTGAGGATATTTTATAGAATACTTGATCTATTTTGTGAAGTTAGGTAAAATTTCCCCTGAAGATAGGACATTTAAATTGAGATCTGAAAGAATGAGTTAGTGACACTTGAGGAAAGGGACCACAGCAGGGAAGATCTACTATGATTAAACACACACACACATACATATGCGTATAGCTAACACAAGGTTAAAGAGCTTATCTAAATAACTACAGAGGTTTTTTGCAACCAGAAGTTGTTATTTTATTTCTGTAAAACATTCGAAAATTAATGAGATAATTTCCAGAAAACTTTTAAGAAAGGAGATGCAACTTAAGCCAAGCACTGGGCTCTGTACCTTGCATATTTCATTTAATTTACTCTTTCAAGAAAATTATGAGGTAGCTATTTGTGGGCCCTGGTTTTATTCCTTCTACAATTTGCCAAGCCAAAGTGTGTCTTGCACACTGACCGTCACAGCAGAAACTTTAAAAAGAACCTAAACAGTAAATGATAAAGTTCTCTGTCCTGCCTTCCATCTAAATCTTAAACCTGTACACAAACACTGCATAAGTATCCATTCCAGCCCTCTCCCCTTCTTAGCAAACTTGAGTTTTCAGACTCCATAGTAAACACCCCAATCACATAACAAATAAAACTACAGCTATGCCATAGCCATCTACTTTCTTGCTCTCCACCTCATTCCTACTTACATCACCCTGTGATTACATGGCCCTCTCGGAGCCAGTCAAAGCCTTGGTTGTCCCTGACCAGAAAATTTTTCACCTCTCAACGTTCAAAAGTAGCAATGATAGTTGTGAATTCTTGTTATAAATAAGTGAAGAAGAGACACACACATCTAGTCTTAGGGAGAAGATAAGTGAGTTGACCAAAATAAGAATTAGATAAAAATTAATAATCCCACACAGTGTTTCTTCCTGTAGCACATGTTGATTATTTTAGGCAGAATAGGAAAAACTGTTACCGTTTTTAATGTGCCTATAAATATTTATGTCCATTTTCTAGGTTTGGAATCTTCCCACCATTTCTTTATTTTGAATTCATGTTCAGCCAGTTATGCCTGTTTTGATCTTTTGGGATTTTTAAAACATCAAATTTCAAGTTTCAAATTTTGTTTGAATGTAACAACAGGTAAAATGTCTATAAATCAACAAGATGATACTGATATTCCAACTCCCCTCAGGCAAGAGGGCAGAAACTTACTGCCTAGATTTTGAGAAAGGTCCTCTTATGATGATGAAAGTCTTTGAGATAGCAGCAATAATTGCTGTATGGTGTAAATTGAAGGTAATGAATAGTAAACCTGCTTATCTCCAAGGTCTTCAGATTCCTTCCTAACCCCAAAGACCACCCTGCACCCTTTACAAGGCAGACAGTTGGCCAACAGGCATTTCACTCATGACTATTCCAAGCCCAAGATTGTCCTTGAATAGGCACTGAGGTTGCACATTTGTTTAATTATAGTTTCCTTTCTGAACTTAAAGCTTTTTTCAAAGACTTTCATCAAGATGAATCTCACTGTGCACCTCATGCCTGTTGATTTTAGTTGCCACAAAAAGCCAAAGTTAACTCTCATCATCAGGACTCTAATTCCTATAAGACTCTGAACATCTCCTTTTCTGACCCATTTCTTATCCCTGTCGGACACCTGAAAACTTTCCACTGGGCCCTCTGAGACTCAGTCATCAGCAAAATCACCTTCTCTAAACATTTCCTTCACTTTTTTGCTTTAAAATCTGATCAGCCCTCTCCTCTGCAGCCCAAACTCCCAAACTCCACCACTACGAAGCCTGGAGGTGGAGAGGATGACATTCCTGCTCCCTGCAGCTCCTTCCAGACCACTCTTCTTCCCTCCTCCAAAAGCTGCCCATTTAAATTTTATGACATCAAACAACCGCAGGAACTCCCTCTCCCTGCTGCGGTTCTCAAACAATCCCCAGGCGAGTCTCCCTCCACCCCATTCCTTGGAGATTTTAGTTCTTAACTCCCTGACACTGTCTTAAACCGCATTCCTGTCATAATTCTCAGCGGGCTTCAGTGTCCACATAGACGATCTACCGAATACATTGTCACTCAGTGCCTTGACCTCCTCTCCTCCACTGATTTTTTATTCTCCACCTTACCTCAGCTACTTTTTGGCATGGCCATACCTCAATCCTCCTCTTTCCCAATAACTACCGTCAGCCCTCCATATCTGTGGGGTTCCACATCCTCTAATTCAACCAGTCGTGGATTAAAAATATTCAGGAAAAAAAAAAATCCAGAAAGTTTCAAAAGGCAAAACTTGAATTTGCTGCGCACTGGCAACTATCTACACGGCATTTACATTGTATTTATATAGCATTTACAGTTGACTCTTGAACAACATGGACAGTGCAGGTCCTTACACGTGGGTTTTTTTCACTAAATACTACAGTACTGCATCATCCACGGTTGGATGAATCTGTGAATGTGGAACCGAGGATACAGAGGGCCGACTGTAAAGTTAAACATGGCTTTTTCCACTGCACAAAGGGTCAGCGCCCCTAACTCCCACACTGCTCAAGGGTCAGCTGTACATTGTATTAGATATTATAAGCAATCTAGAGATGACTTAAAGTATATGGGAGGATGCGCATAGGATATATGCAAATCCAATGCCATTTTATATAAGGGATTGAGCATCCATGGATTTTGGTATCCATGAGGGCACCGGGAAACAACCTCCTCAGATACCAAAGGACGACTGTATTGCCTCTTGATCATCTCAGTTTGAGGTTATCTCATTTTGACTATCATCTCCTATTTTTCCAGCTCACCACCTCTACTTAGAATCTGGAAAATTCCAACAGTCCTCTGACCCCACCAGAACCTATAGTTCATTGATTCTAACGTCTTTTTCTTGTCTCCCACCCCTCATATCTTAACTTTTGTCCTTGTCCAGCTTAAATTGCATGGTCAATAATAATCACTCCTTTGCATACACTCTTCACTCTCCTGCCCTTTTCTTGTCTCCCTGTACATGGCTAAACCACAACCCTGGTAATGTCCAACTCTCTGCCTATTCCATGGTTGTACTTGTGCATGTACACATGGCTGGAGGAAACAAATAAACAAACTGACTGGTTTCACTTATATTCACTCTAACTTCAATGGGCCCCTAATGCTGCCTGGAATCATACTGTATTTCCATTCTCCTCAACACTAAACAACTATTACATGGCTTTACCTCTCTCCTAAAACCTCCAACTCTTCTTTCAGTCTCACTCTCAACTGACGACCTTGCTTTCTATTTTACTGATAAAATAGAAATAATCAGATGAGAATTTCTGTGAACTCCCACAACGACATTCACCCACCTACCTGCAGCTGCCGTCTCTCCCGTTACTGAGTGAACTCGTTCATGCTCCTAGCAAAGGGAAACCCTTCCATCTGTGCACTAGATCCTTTCCCATCTACTCAAAGTCATTGTCTCAGCAATTCTTCCTTCTCTCTCCAGTATCAAAAATCTCCTTTCCTAGATTTTTTTGCCATTAATGAACAAACATGCTTTTTCTCTTTTCTTAAAATTTTGCTTTATCCTGCTCTGCGTTATAGCTACCACCCCATTTTTTCCCTTCTTGTTAGCAAACCTCCTTGAAAGAGTTGTTTATTCTTGCTGTCATCAATTTCTTTCCCATTTTCTCTTCAGTCTCCTACAGGCTTTAACACTCACCGCACCACTCCATCCAACTGCTTATCTTTACATTGTTAATTCCAGCAGCAATCCTCATCTTATTATAATATTTAGCAATATATAATGTAGCTAATTGTTTTCTCATGCAGGATACCAGGATACTTGGTTTTCTTTCCACCACGCTAGTAGCTTCTTCATAGCCCCTTCTGTTGCTTCTTCATAGCCTTCCAAATATCTTAATATTATAGAGCCCAACTTAGAGCTATTTCTCTTCTCCCATCTACACTAATTCCCTTAGTGATCTCAATCAACCACCAGTGGGCAAATGAGAAATGCTAGACCTGCCTCGGTTTAACATGGAGGAAGGGATTCAAAGGCTTAAGGAGATTGGAATGTTAGAGTGGATTTGTCATTTAAGACCTATGTATCCATATCGGAAGGGTACAGAAAACATATCTTTCACCACTACCGTGAGAAATAAACTTGTGAGAGGAGCCCCAACATCTCTGAAGAACTCTGTGATCACTCTTCTTTGTAGGCCAGGCCTTATAGCAGGGACTGCAGTCACTGAATTGGAAAACCTAAATGCAATGGGAGTGATTGAATCTCAGAGAGCAGGGATCAAGTGGCACTGCCAAAGGCAAGGTGCTCTGGTTACCATAATGGACAGCAGAGACGTAGCAACCAGAAAAGTCTGACTTGCATAGACCTAAGGCACTGGCTAGTGGATCATGGTGTTCCTAGAAATGAAATAGATAGGAAGCCTACTAAATTCTTACTTGATCTGTATAAGCAGGAAAGTTCTAGGCCAAATGAAGACAAGTCTAACCTGAGTCATGAAAAGAAAGAGTCATGGTCCTTCATTTAGTTCCCAGACTTGAGCCAGTTTGTAGACCCAGAACGCCTTGGATGAACTGCCAAAAATTTATACTGTTAATCTTTCTCCCAGCCTTCCCCAAAGTAACCTACAGCTTTTTGCCAGGGTAACTGTGATTGGGCAAAAGGAAATACTCAGAGATTTGGGGGACTACTGGACTCTGACTCAGAACTGACACTAATTCTGGGAGATCAAAAACATCATTATGATCTACCAGTTAGAGTAGGAACGTATGGAGGTCAAGTGATCAATGGAATTTTAGCTCAAGTCTGTCTCACAGTGAGTGAGCCCAGTGGGTCCCCTAACCCATTCTGTGGTTATTTCCCCAATACCAGAATTAATTATTGGAACAGATATACTCAGCAACTAGCAGAATCCCCACAAAGGTTCCTTGACCCGTGTAGTGAGGGCTATTCAAGTGGAAAAGGCCAAGTGGAATCCATTAGAACTGCCTCTACCTAGAAAAATAGTAAACCAAAAGCACTACCATATTCCTGGAAAGACTGCAGAGATTAGTGTCACAATCAAGGACTTGAAAGATGCAGGAGTGGTGATTCCCACCACGTCCCCATTCAACTCTCCTGTTTAACCTGTTCAGAAGACAGATGGATCTCGGAGAATGACCGTGGACTATCGTAAGCTTAATCAGGTGGAGACTCCAACTACAGTTACTCTACCAGATGTGGTTTCATTGCTTGAGCAAATTAACACATTCCTTGGTATCTGGTATGCAGCTACTGATCTGACAAATGTTTTTTCTCTATACCTATTGGTAGGATCACCAGAAGCAGTTTGTTTCCAGCTAGCAAGGCCAGCAGCAATACACCTTCACTTTCCTGTCTCAGGGGACTACACTCTCCAGTCCTAACTTAGGGGATCATAATTTAATTCACAAGTATCTTGATTGCCTTTCTCTTCCACAAGACATCACACTGCTCCATTACATTGATGACAGTATACGGATTGGACCTGGTGAGCAAAAGATGGACCTGGAATAGGAACTACTCTAGGCTTAATGGTAAGACATTTGCATGCCACAGTGAGAAATAAATCTGCATCTGTGGCCTCATGGGGAGTTCCCTAAATCAATTGACAGAGGAAGAGAAGACTCTGGCCTGGTTTACAGATGATTTTGGACAATATGCAAGCACCACCCAAAAGTGGATGGCTATAGCACTACATCCCCTTGTTCTGGGACATCCCTGAAGGACAGTAGTGAAGGAACTCCTCCAAGCAGGTGAACTTCAAGCAGTGAACCTGGCTGTTCACTTTCAATGGAAGGAGAAATGGCCAGACATATGATTACATACTGAATCACTTTTTCCCCAGCCACCCCTGTATTCACCCAATATTCTCATGGACAAAGTGGTCATGGTGACAGGGATGGAGGTTATGCACGGGCTCAGCAACATGGACTTCCACTTACCAAGGCCTGGCTATGGCCACTGCTGAGTGCCCAACCTGTCAACGGCAGAGACCAACACCATGGCACGAGTTCCTTGGGTGGTAGCCAGCTATCTGGTGGCAGGTTGATTACACTGGACTCCTTCCATCATGGAAGGGGGAATATTTTGTTCTTACTGGAATAAACATTTACTCTGGATATAAATTTGTCTCCCCTGCACACAATGCTTTTGCCAAAACCACCATCCATGAACTTACAGAATACTTTATCCACCATCATAGTATTCTACATAGCATTGCTTCTGATCAAGGAACTCACTTCACAGCAAATGAAGTGAGGTAATGGACCCAAACTCATGAAATTCACTGATCTTACCATGTATCCCACCATCCTGAAGCAGATGGCTTGACAGAATGGTGGAATAGCCTTTTGAAGACTCAGTTACGGTGCCACTAGGTGACTAGAACTTGCAGGACTGTAGCAAAGTTCTCCAGAATGCTGTATATGCTCTGAATCAGCATCCAATACATGGTGCTATTTCTCTCATAGCCAGGATTCACAGGTCCAGAAACCAAGGGATAGAAATGGGAGGGGTAACACTCACTATTTCTCCTAGTGACATTTTTTGCAAAATGTTTGCTCCCTGTTCCTGTGACCTTACGCTCTGCTGCTGTAGAAGTCTTAGTTTCAAAGAGAAGAATGCTGCCACCAGGAAACGCAACAATGATTCCATTCCACTCATAAAAAAAAAAAAAATGAGACGGCAAAAAAATGTCACAGATGAAGGAGCAAGGTAAAAACCTACAAGACCAAATAAATGAAGAGGAAATAGGCAATCTACCCAAAAAGGAATTCAGATAATGACAGTAAATATGATCCAGAATCTTGGAAATAGAATGGAGGTATGGATTGAGAAAATACAAGAAATGTTTAACAAAGATCTAGAAGAACTAAAGAACAAACAGAGATGAACAACACAATAACTGAAATGAAACATACACTAGAAGGAATCAATAATAGGATAATTGAGGCAGAAGGACGAATAAGTGAGCTGGAAGACAAAATGGTGGAAATAACTGCTGATGAGTAGAATAAAGAAAAAGGAATGAAAAGAATTGAAGACCACCTCAGAGACCTCTGGAACAACACTAAACGCACCAACAATCAAACTATAGGGGTTCCAGAAGAAAGAAAGAGTCTGAGAAAATATCTGAAGAGATTATAGTTGAAAACTTCCCTAACATGGGAAAGGAATTAGTCACCCAAGTCCAGGAAGCACAGAGAGTCCCAAACAGGATAAACCCTAGGAAAAACACACCAAGACACATATTAATCAAACTAACAAAAAAATAATTCAAAGAAAAAATATTAAAAGCAGCAAGGGAAAAACAAAAAGTAGCATACAAAGAAATCCCCATAAGGTTATCAGCTGATTTTTCAACGGAAACTCTGAAGGCCAGAAGGGAGTGGCAGGATACACTTAAAGTGATAAAAGAGAAAAACCTACAACCAAGATTATTCTACCCAGCAAGGATCTCATTCAGATTCAGTGGAGAAGTTAAAAGCTTTTCAAACAAGCAAAAGCTAAGAGAATTCAGCAGCACCAAACCAGCTTCACAACAAATGCTAAAGAAACTTCTCTAAGCAGGAAACACAAAAGAAAAAAAAGATTCACAAAAACAAACCAAAAACAATTAAGAAAATGGTAATAAGAACATACATATTGAATTTAATAACCTTGAATGTAAATGGATTAAATGCCCAAACCAAAAGACACAGACTTGCTGAATGGATACAAAAACAAGACCCATATATATGCTGTTTACAAGAGACCCACTTCAGACCTAGGGACACATAAGGACTGAAAGTGAAGGGATGGAAAAGATATTCCATGCAAATGGAAATCAAAAGAAAGTTGGAGTAGCAATACTTATATCACATAAAATAGACTTTAAAATAAAGACTGTTACAAGAGATAAGGAGGGACACTACATAGTGATCAAAGGATCAATCCAAGAAGATATAACAATTATAAATGTTTATGCACCCAACACAGGAGCACCTCAATACGTATGGCAAATGCTAACAACCATGAAAGGAGAAATTGACAGTAACACAATAATAGTAGGGGACTTTAACACCCCACTTACACCAATGGACAGATCATCCAAACAGAAAATTAATAAGGAAACACAAGCTTTAAATGACACAATAGACCAGGTAGATCTAATTGACATTTATAAAACTTCCACCCAAAAGTAGCAGAATACACTTTCTTCTCAAGTGCACGCGGAAGATTCTCCAGGATAGATCACATCTTGGGTCACAAATCAAGCCTAAGTAAATTTAAGAAAATTGAAGTCATATCAAGCACCTTTCCTGACCACAAATGCTATGAGATTGGAAATCAATTACAGGAAAAATACAGTAAAAATCACAAATACATGGAGGCTAAACAGTGCACTACTAAATAACTAAGAGATTACTGAAGAAATCAAAGAAGAAATAAAAAATACATTGAAACAAATGACAACAAAAACACGACGACCCAAAACCTATGGGACACAGCAGTTCTAAGATGGAAGTTCATAGCAATTCAATCTCACCTCAAGAAACAAGAAAAATCTCAAATAAATAATCTAACCCTACATTTAAAACAACTAGAGAAAGAAGAACAAAGAAAACCCAAAGTCAGTAGAAGGAAAGAAAGCATAAAGATCAGAGCAGAAATAAATAAAATAGAAATGAAGAAAACAATAGCAAAGATCAATAAAACTAAAAGCTGGTTCTTTGAAAAGATAAACAAAATTGATAAACCCTTAGCGAGACTCATCAAGAAAAAAAAGGAGAGGACACAAATCAATAAAATTAGAAATGAAAAAGGGGAAATCACAACTGACACTGCAGAAATACAAAGGATTATAAGAGATTACTACAAACAACTATATGCCAATAAAATGGACAACCATGAAGAAATGGACAAATTCTTGGAAGGTACAACTTTCCAAGACTGAACCAGGAAGAATTAGAAAATACAAACAGACCTATCACACGTAATGAAATTGAAACTGTAATTAGAAATCTTCCAACAAACAAAACTCCAGGACCAGATGGCTTCACTGCTGAATTCTATCAAACATTTAGAGAAGAGCTAACACTGATCCTTCTCAAACTCTTCCAGAAAATTGCAGAGGGAGAAACACTCCCAAATTCATTCTACAAAGCCACCATCAGCCTGATAACAAAAACAGAAAACGATATCACAAAAAAAGAAAATTATAGGCCAATATCACTGACGAACATAGATACAAAAATCCTGAAGAAAATGGTAGCAAACAGAATCCAACAGCACATTAAAAGGATCATACACCATGATCAAGTGGGATTTATCCCAGGGATGCAAGCGTTCTTCAATATACACAAATCAATCAATGTGATACATCACATTAACAAATTAAGGAATAAAAACCATATGATACTCTCAGTAGATGCAGAAAAAGCTTTTGACAAAATTCAACACTGATTTATGATAAAAACTCTCCAGAAAATGGGCATAGAGGGAACCCACCTCAACATAATAAAGGCCATATATGACAAACCCACAGCAAGCATCATACTCAATGGTGAAAACCTGAAAGCATTTCCACAAATATCAGGAACAAAACAAGGATATCCACTCTCACCACTCTTATTCAACATACTTTTGGAAGTCCTAGCCACAGCAATCAGAGAAGAAAAAGAAATTAAAGGAATAAATATTGGAAAAGAAGAAGTAAAACTGTCACCTTCTGCCAACGACATGATAATATACATAGAAAATCCTAAAGATGCCACCAGAAAACTACTAGAACTAATCATTGAATTTGGTAAGGTTGCAGGATACAAAATTAATGCACAGAAATCTCTGGCATTCATATACACCAACAACGAAAAATCAGAAAGAGAAATTAAGGAAATACTCTCATTAACCATTGCAACAAAAAGAATAAAATACCTAGGAATAAACCTGCCTAAGGAGGTGAAAGACCTGTACTCAGAAAACTATAAAATACTGATGAAAGTAATCAACGATGACATAAACAGATAGAGAAATATATCATGTTCTTGGATTGGAAGAATCAATATTGTGAAAATGACTATATTACCCAAAGCAATCTACAGATTCAATGCAATCCCTATCAAACTACCAATGGCATTCTTCATAGAATTAGAACAAAAAATTTTACAATTCGTATGGAAACACAAAAGACCCCGAATAGCCAAAGCAATCTTCAAAAAGAAAAACAGAGTTGGAGGAATCAGGCTCCCTGACTTCAAACTATACACAAAGCTACAGTAATCAAGACAGTATGGTACTGAAACAAAACCAGAAATATAGATCAATGGTACAAGACAGAATGCCCAGAGATAAACCCACACACATATGGGCACTTAATTTATGACAAAGGAGGCAAGAACATACAATGGAGAAAAGACAGCCTCTTCAACAAGTGGTGCTGGGAAAACTGGACCGCTACATGTAACAGAATGAAATTAGGACACTACCTAACACCATACACAAAAATAAACTCCAAATCATTAAAGACTTAAATGTAAGACCAGACACTATTAAACTCTTAGAGGAAAACATAGGACAAACACTCTTTGACATAAACCACAGCAAGATCTTTTTTGACCCACCTCCTAGAGTAATGGAAATAGAAATAAAACTAAACAAATGGGACCTAATGAAACTTAAAAGCTTTTGCACAACAAAGGAAACCATAAATAAGACAAAAAGACAACCCTCAGAATGGGAAAAATATTTGCAAATGAAACAACAGACAAAGGATTAATCTCCAAAATATACAAACAGCTCATGGAGCTCAATATCAAAAAAACAAACAATCCAGTTAAAAAATGGGTGGAAGCACACATATGGACACCTTATCTTTGATAAAGGTGGCAGGAATGTACAGTGGAGAAAGAACAGCCTCTTCAATAAGTGGTGCAGGGAAAACTGGACAGGTACATGTAAAAGTATGAGATTAGATCACTCCCTAACACCATACACAAAAATAAACTCAAAATGGATTAAAGACCTAAATGTAAGGACAGAAACTATCAAACTCTCAGAGGAAAACATAGGCAGAACGCTCTATGACATAAATCACAGCAAGATCCTTTCTGACCCACCTCCTAGAGAAATGGAAATAAAAACAAAAATAAACAAATGGGACCTAATGAAACTCCAAAGCTTTTGCACAGCAAAGGAAACCATAAACAAGACCAAAAGACAACCCTCAGAATGGGAGAAAATATTTGCAAATGAAGCAACTGACAAAGGATTAATCTCCAAAATTTACAAGCAGCTCATTCAGCTCAACATCAAAAAACAAACAACCCAATCCAAAAATGGGCAGAAGACCTAAATAGACATTTCTCCAAAGAAGATATACAGACTGCCAACAAACACATGAAAGAATGCTCAACATCATTAATCATTAGAGAAATGCAAATCAAAACTACAATCAGATATCATCTCACACCAGTCAGAATGGCCATCATCAAAAAATCTACAAACAATAAATGCTGGAGAGGGTGTGGAGAAAAGGGAACACTCTTGCACTGCTGGTGGCAATGTGAATTGGTTCAGCCACTATGGAGAACAGTATGGAGGTTCCTTAAAAAACTACAAATAGAACTACCATATGACCCAGCAATCTCACTACTGAGCATATACCCTGAGAAAACCAAAATTCAAAAAGAGTCATGTACCAAAATGTTCATTGCAGCTCTATTTACAATAGCCCGGAGATGGAAACAACCTAAGTGCCCATCATCGGATGAATGGATAAAGAAGATGTGGCACATATATACAATGGAATATTACTCAGCCATAAAAAGAAACGAAATTGAGCTATTTGTAATGAGGTGGATAGACCTAGAGTCTGTCATACAGAGTGAAGTAAGTCAGAAAGAAAAAGACAAATACCATATGCTAACACATATATATGGAATTTAAGAGAAAAAATGTCATGAAGAACCTAGGGGTAAGACAGGAATAAAGACACAGACCTACTGGAGAACGGACTTGAGGATATGGGGAGGGGGAAGGGTGAGCTGTGACAGGGCGAGAGAGAGGCATGGACATATATACACTACCAAACGTAAGGTAGATAGCTAGTGGGAAGCAGCCACATAGCACAGGGAGATCAGCTCGGTGCTTTGTGACCACCTAGAGGGGTGGGATAGGGAGGGTGGGAGGGAGCGAGACGCAAGAGGGAAGAGATATGGGAACATATGTATATGTATAACTGATTCACTTTGTTATAAAGCAGAAACTAACACACCATTGTAAAGCAATTATACCGCAATAAAGATGTTTAAAAAAAAAAAAAAGGGTGGAAGACCTAAATAGACATTTCACCAAGGAAGACATACAGATGGTCAAGAGGCACATGAAAAGATGCTCAATATCACTAATCATTAGAGAAATGCAACTCAAAACTACAATGAGGTATCACCTCAGGCTCATCAGAATGGCCATCATCAAAAAATCTACAAACAATAGCTGGAGAGGGTGTGGAGAAAAGGGAACCCTCTTGCACTGCTGGTGGGAATGTAAATTGATACAGCCACTATGGAGAACAGTATGGAGGTTCCTTAAAAAACTAAAAATAGAACTACCATAGTTCACTCCTGGGCATATACTCTGAGAAAACCATAATTCAAAAAGTGACATGTACCACAATGTTCATTGCAGCACTATTTACAATAGCCAGGACATGGAACCAACCTAAATGTCCATCAACAGATGAATGGATAAAGATGTGGCACATATATACAATGGAATATTACTCAGCCATAAAGAGAAACGAAATTGAGTTATTTGTAGTGAGTTGAATGGACCTAGAGTCTGTCATACAGAATGAAGTAAGTCAAAAAGAGAAAAATACTGTATGCTAACACATATATATATGGAATCTAAAAAAAAAAAAAAAAAACGGTACTGATGAACCTAGTTGTAGGGCAGGAATAAAGAGGTAAACATAGAAAATGAACTTGAGGACATGGGGTGGGAGGGTGAAGCTGGGGCAAAGTGAGTGTAGCATCAACATATATACACTACAGAATGAGAAGCAGCAGCATAGCACAGGGAAATCGGCTTGGTGCTTCGCGATGACTTAGAGGGGTGGGATAGGGAGGATGGGAGGGAGGCTCAAGAGGGAGGGGATATGGAGACATGTGTATGCATATGGCTGATTTGCTTTGCTGTGCAACAGAAACTAACACAGTATTGTGAAGCAATTATACTCCAATAAAGATCTATTTTTTAAAAAAACATGCAAAGAAGGGAATTAGTGTGCTGGCTGGGGTGATTAATCCTCACTATCAAGAGGAAATTGGACAGCAACTCTACTATTAATACAATGGAGATAAGGAATGCATTGTCTGGAATACAAGAGATCCCTTAGGGCATCTCTTAGTATTACTATGCTCTGTGATTAAAATCAATGGAAATCTACAACAATCCAATCCAGGTAGGACTAGTAATGGCCCAGATTGTTCAGGAATGAAGGTTTGGGTCACCCCACCAAGCAAAGAACTACAACCAGCTGAGGTACTTGCTGAAGGCAAAGGAAATACGAAATAGTAGTGGGAAAAGGCTGTTATAAATACCAACTATAACAAGACCATTTACAGACTTATAAGTATTTCCTCCTTTTTTTGTTGTGAATGTGTAATATATTTGCTTAGTATATATAACAAAAATATTTGCTTAGACTATATATTAATATATATAACAAATATAACAAATATTGTTTTCTTTCCTCTGTTATTCCCTTGTCACATAACATAGGATGTAACAGATAGTTATTAAGTATTGTTAATTTTACATCTCAGCATTTAAGTTACAGGATATCAGCAAATCCACAATCCTACCACTCAGTCCTCTTAATGCTTTACTTTCTACCTTATTTTTGTCTTCCAACGTGGCACCATTCCCAGTAAAGGCAAACTTTTCTCTGTAGTTTTACTTCCATCTATTGGAAAAGGAAAAGTTCCAAAGCTATTCCTGTGTTCTAGCATGACTGTCTTAGATCCATCAATTACTTCATATCTCTTTTATCTTCAATCTCTTCCTGCAAACTAACTCGGTCTCAAGTTTCCTCTACCCAGCTCCTACCTTGTCTAAACAGCCATTCTTTTCACGATTATCCTTACTGATGTGTTAAATATATTGGTGTAATCATTTTGTAAATTGGTAAAAACCAAAACACTATAAAGCAAGGTAAACAACTTACAATTTTGTTCCTTTTTCTACTGGACATTTCAACTAAACCGTTTTAAACCTTCGTCTGTATTACAGGCCGTTAACGTCTAATTTCACAATCATATTAGTCAAGTCTTAACGGAGCTATAATTAGGCAATATTTTCCAATTTAAAGGTCTCCAATTAAAGCCTAAATTCTTATGGTGAATCCTTGGAATTTAACTTGAAAGAGTACAAGCGTGATGACTCCATCTATTCTTCTTTATTGTAAGCCATCTTCAGTGTCAGCCTACACGTAAATACTGTGAAAATTTCACCTTTTTTATTTTCAAAGTACTCTTTCATTCTTTCTCACCTGTCATTTTCCTTACTCTCCCCCCATTTTTCGGACAACATAAATTTTCGACATGCCACAAAAGCTCATGAAAAAGATATTTGCTAAAGATAACGGATCGTCTCTAAACGCATACGGCCACCAGTACAGCCCTTACTTTAATAACCACACGCAAGAGAAAGGCAATCTCATTTAGGAACCCTAGCTCATTTCTTGATGAATGAGCCACGACCTCAAACGATTTCCCTTCAATCCGGATTTTGAGTTCTTTTCCTTACTTTCTCCCCAAATGCTCTTCTACTCGTGTTTCCAAAACTTTCCCATTCACAAGATTTTACCTAAATAAAACTTTCTCGGCCTTTCACAAGTAACCTGACTCGGACAGAACGGATAGAGATAGGAAGGTGGAACTCGTAGAGTCGTAGTCACCTCCAACGCGTCCGCTCCCGGCCGCTTCTCCCGGGAAGCCTCCTGTGACTTACACACGATCCCCAGTGACACTACAGTAGCCGCCCCACTCAGCCAGAGGCAGCCGCGCCAGCGCAGCAGCTGAGCTGCGGGTCAGCGAGGGGGTACCAGCGCGGCCCATGAGGTAGGAGGCGATTGTGGGCGGAGGACGGTGAGAGGGGAGGGAGGAAAGGAGTGGGGCGGGGCGGAGGGGCGGAGGGGCGGGCCTTTCCGGAGGTTCCAACGTCCTCCACTTCCTGTTTGCCGGACCTTCTGAATCCGGGTCAAGGGTGTCCACCCCCTCTTCTCCCCGGCTGATCCGGCACCGTCCGTGACAGCGGCTCCTGACTCAACCCGGGGCGGTTTTCATCCCACGACCTGCCGGAGCCCGGACGCCCACAACTGCCGCAGAACGCGGAGGCGTGCTTCCTCATCCACTGGCTCGCAGCCCCGGCCCCTGAGCACCCGTAGCCGCCAGGGGACCCCGCTGGCCCCTCAGAGCTGATGCTGAGGCCCCGCGGGCCCGGGGCGGCGGCGGAGTGCGGGCCTCTGGCTTCTTAGGCCCATCGCGGGCGGTGCCGGTTCTTACGCGCCCCAGGCTTGCCAACTCCCGCCCGGGCTTGGATGGGCCCCCCTGCCCGATAAATGTGGCTACTGAGGCAGCGGTGGCGGTGGTCGGTCCCGCTGCTGCTGCTGCGCTCCAAGTTCACCTCCGCCCCGGGGCTCTCCTGGCCCACCCTGGGGCCGTGGCCGCCCGCTCCTTCCTCACTGGGCCGGGCCTTGAAGCGTGGCGACAATGGACAAGATCCTGGAGGGCCTGGTGAGTTCTTCGCACCCGCTGCCCCTCAAGCGGGTGATCGTGCGGAAGGTGGTGGAGTCGGCGGAGCATTGGCTGGACGAGGCGCAATGCGAGGCCATGTTTGACCTGACGACGCGACTCATCCTGGAGGGCCAGGACCCCTTTCAGCGGCAGGTGGGCCATCAAGTGCTGGAGGCCTACGCGCGCTACCACCGGCCAGAGTTCGAGTCCTTCTTCAATAAGACGTTCGTGCTGGGCCTCCTCCAACAGGGCTACCACTCTCTGGACAGGAAGGACGTAGCCATCCTGGACTACATTCACAACGGCTTGAAGCTGATCATGAGCTGCCCGTCGGTGCTGGACCTCTTCAGCCTGCTGCAGGTGGAGGTGCTGCGGATGGTGTGTGAGAGGCCGGAGCCGCAGCTTTGCGCCCGACTGAGCGACCTCCTGACCGACTTCGTGCAGTGCATCCCCAAGGGGAAATTGTCCATCACCTTCTGCCAACAGCTGGTTCGAACGATAGGCCACTTCCAGTGCGTGTCCACCCAGGAGAAAGAGCTGCGGGAATATGTCTCACAGGTGACAAAAGTGAGTAACTTGCTCCAGAACATCTGGAAGGCCGAGCCCTCCACCTTGCTGCCTTCCCTGCAAGAAGTTTTTGCAAGCATTTCTTCCACAGGTAAGGGTCATTACATTCCGAGAAAATCTCTCTTGGAAATTTAGTGTGTGTCTCTTACGTACACACCGTGTTTGTTTCCCTGCTCTGAAAACATGTTAATGGGAGAGGACATCTTAACACCTTCATCCAAATTCTTATCCACTGCCCTATTCAGGCTGTCACTTTGGACATTAAAAAACGGGCAGTGTTTCCAGTTTAGAGGCTGAGAACGTCGAGGTCTAAGACCTTTGGCAGCAAACAAGTTGCTTAACTACCCAGCTTCTGCTCAAGTTATGGAATGCTTTGAAGATGACAGCTACTATGTAAAAGCTTCTATTCATTAGTGACTAATGGCCGCATAATAATGTTTACTGTATCATTATTGTACTGTGATTCTGTCATCTTGCCGTCATGAGTTTTTCCTTAGTTTCTGAATTTTTCCATTTTTTAATTCATGGACTGTGTGCCATTTATTATTAGATTATCCTAGTTAACTGTGTCGTTGTTGAATATTGACATTTTATGTTTGCAGTAGTTTGTGAGAGTAGATACAGGTGGACGAGTGAAGGGAAAGAGTATGAAGACTTAAATAGGTGTTTTTGCGCTCCAGGTGTCAATAGCCCACGGATCGTGTCCTTAGAAATCCGGGAGGGATCAGGTGATACTTAGCAGGAAAATGCTTTCTCACTCGGGAATTTTACCTGTATGTTTGCATTCCTTGTTCGGACATGGAGCTTCCAGCTCTGTAAGTTGTGAAACAATAGATCCAAAACTGTGTTCACTCCCGCTCTGCTTGGTACAATCGTTCTCTGGCTGTTCGAAATTGAACTTGTGAAGGAGGTATCCTCCTTTTATGTTGAGAATAAGAAATAAGAGTAGAGTTTTAACAGGCTCCATGCTTTCCTGATGAAATAAGTACATTTATGAAAGAATTACCAACTATATATTTGCATTATCTGAGTTTTGGTTTATTTTTTAATTGTAATTTTTCATGTATTGCCTGTGTTGCTATAACAGTTCGATTTCCCCAGAACTTTTTCAACTGTAGTAGTAAAGCTGCTCATCTTGGATTTGCTTAATTTTCATGTAGTTTAAGCAAAGTCCCCCCCAAATTTATCTTAGTTTCTACTTCTTTAAGTGATTTTAAAAATTTTCCTTAGAACAATGTGATGACTACTATAATTAATAGGGGTAAGTTACTTTGGAGGATCTAAAATGGGAATTATGATACCATGCATGTCTTTTCTGACTACTGCTTTACAAATGAATATTTTAACACGACAATAACAATATTAAAGAATGCAAGAAAATAAAGTAATTACGGACTAAATATGGCCATAGTGAAGAATAGTTTTTATGTTGCAGTACTGTCGAACTACTACTCTTAATCTCTCGTTTCTGCAGTTTAACATTCCTTGTATGTTAGAGTCTACCCATGAGATGGAGTGTAACAACTGCTTGGTGGAGGGGTGGTAAATTGTTGTTCTCTCTGAATACTTCCCTTGAACCTTCTTGCCACGTTCCTTTTTCTTTTCAATTAAAAAATAGATGCATCGTTTGAACCTTCTGTGGCATTGGCAAGCCTTGTGCAGCACATTCCTCTTCAGATGATAACAGTTCTCATCAGGAGCCTTACTACAGATCCAAATGTAAAAGATGCAAGTATGACCCAAGCTCTTTGCAGGTACTTCTTCATAACACCATAGATAGTAATTGTAGATTTGGGAGGAGGAGATATTTTGCTGTATTTTGTGGGTAATGAAAAACTTAGGAAAATGTTTAAAACTGATATTGTGGAATCAAATATATAAAGACTCCAAATTAATTGAAATGAATTGTTTACCTTACTATAGGCTTGACAGGCATCCAGTAACTCACATATCTGTTTTCTATTCAGCTTTTTTAAATTCCAAAAATATAGCACACATATACACTTACTGTTCAGCCAGGAGTTGGTTGGATTATCAATATATTTTACTAATTTCTTTGCTCAGTATTGTTGCCTGCAACCTATTTCCTCCCTCTGGGATCTTTTTTTTTCTGGCTAAGTATATACTTTTACTTAGTACATACTTTTACTTTCTCTTTCAACCAGGACCTCTGGGTAATACTTTCTTAGCCTTTGTTTGAAATGGGGTTTTTTTCTTGCTTATTCCCAAGTAGATGATTTGGCAAGATACAGAATTCTAATTTGATAGTTATTTTCTCTTAGCATTTTGAAAATAATACTGCATTGTCTTCTGGCATCTATTGTTGCTGATGTGGAGTCTGCAGTCAATTTGATTATCGTTCCTTTGTGAGTAGTTAGGGTCTTCTGGTAATGTTTATGCTTTTCTCTTTATCCTTGATGTTTTGCAGTTTTATTCTTATATTTCTAGGTGTAAACTTAATGTTATTTTTGCTTCTCAGAACTCTTGTGCTTTTATTAATTCAATCAGTCATTCTTTCAACTATTAAAATCACATTTATTGGGCACTTACTATGAGTGCCAAGCAGTGTTTAAAAACCTCATTGAACAAATGGGTAGAAATATCCTAATGGGCTTCTAGCTGGAGAGGCAGGCAGGCAATATCAGTAACATATTTGAAGAGATACATCCTGATCTCAGAGATGCTAAAATGTGGAAAGGTACAGTCATTGGTGTTCTAGTTTAGATTACAGGACTTTTCTTGCCTTAGTGGTACATAAACTAAGTTTTACATCCTAAAACTGATTTTGTTTTAGATTTCATTAAGTATGGTAAGTAAAATAATTTTGTATGTTGGATAGTGATGAGCGTTTTTGGAAAAAAGTAGATAGGAAAGCAAGAAAGCATGGGGAATGGTTTGCAATTTTAAATATGATAGATGAGGAAGGCCTCACTGAGAAGGTGACCATGAAATAAAGATATGAAGGAAATGAGGGTGCAGACCTTGTGGTGATCTAAGGGGAAGAGCATCAATACTGTCTTATAATATACTAGTTTTTCCTTCAAAGGTACCCATTTATAGAGATTATTCCAGTTATTTAGTGTCTTTATTTCAATGACTATATTTTTCTAATTGAGCTTTTCCTGTCTTCCTGTTCTTGTTTCATATCTGTCTGGTTTTGTTTTATAATTTTTTTCTATTTATTTCCTGTGTGCACATGTATGTGTGTATGCATAGCACATTTAAATAAAATGTAAGGATTTATTTATTTATTTTTGGCTGTGTCAGGTCTTAGTTGTGGTGCGTGGGCTTCTCTCTAGTTGTGGTACGTGGGCTTCTCTCTAGTTGTGGTGTGTGGGGTTCCTCTTCTCTAGTTGTGGCACGTGGGCTCTGTAGTTGTGGCACATGGGCTCTCTAGTTGTGGCACATGGGCTCTCTAGTTGAGGCGCATGAGCTCAGTAGTTGTGATGTGTGGGCTTAGTTTCCCTGCAGCATGTGGGATCTTAGTTCAAGAAGAAGACAGGAACCTGCGCCCCTGCATTGTAAGGCAGGTTCTTTACCACTGGACCACCAGGGAAGTTCCCTAAAATGTAAGGATTTAGAACAGTGGTTTCTGTGTACCTGTTGTAAATTACAGTCATAAAGTAACCTGTAAACTTAAGTATTATTTTGGGTTCTCAGAAAGCTACATGTGTACAATTCTCGCCCTCTAGCATTTAGTCTTTTTTTTCTCTCTCTTTTTTTCTTATAGTTGATTTATAATGTTCTGTATGGCACTCTTAGTCTTAATTTTTTAACCTCTTCAAAACAACCATAGTGTCCAATTTACAAATTTATTTTTAAGATATATTTGTAAATTAATTTTTACCTATGTTTCTATGGAAAGTTGTGATCCAGTTTCCATTGCATTTCCAATTTATCTGACATGATCCTATTTAACTTATAATATACCTGGAGTAATTATCCTTGTATTGCAAATGTAATTGAAAAGAATAGTAATGTTTACTTTTATCACACTCCCACCTTCTACTCCCCCATACTCTACGCTTCCCCACACATAGCACTTGTCATGCTTTACTGTCATTTTCTGTAATCCAAAGAAATGCAAATGCAGGTATTGTACAAGAACCAGATAGTAACATTAAAGTATGAAATAGGCCGGGGTAACTGAAGTAATAGGGAATGGGGTATGCAAGCATTTTCTGAAAGAGAAAGCTGATCCTCAACTCCAGTTGTCTTGTTATCACAGGGAAATTTGAGTTCAGTGTTGCTAATCTGATTTTTCAAAAGGAGACTGAAATCCAGTTTTTATGTGGAGTTTTCTAATATTTAAAACATTGGAACAAATAAAACTGAAGGCTGGATCTAGCCCTTAAGCTGCTACCTACAATAAAGTGAAAATTGGCTTTATTCTCTACAAATTAAGATTAAATCTATTTTGTGGCTTTTCATAATATTGCCAATTTTAAGATTTTCAAGTTGCATGTACTTTTTTTGGCTATAGAGAGAAATGGTTTCATTTGTTCAACAAATTTGAGCTCCATTTTAATGCAGATCAAAGATTAAAGATTAAAAAACAAAACAACAAGATCGCTGTTCTTAAGCCCACAATCTAACAGAGGAAACAAGATTTATTACAACTACAGCTAACTGTTCTTTAAATAGTAAGAAATTAAATCAGCCTATCAGAGTTAAGTGTCCTTAAAATTCAAAGTGTAACCAATACATGGTGGATAAGATTACTGTAGTTAACCATAAAAATAACTGATTCTATAGTGCCTTTGTCTGAGAGGATTTGAGCATACGTAAGTCCAATCAAATTGAAGCAAGACTAGAATATAATTAAAGTGTAGCCAAAGGTGTTGCATTATACGCCAGCAGAGCTTAGTTCAGATACCAGTACTAGTACTTATTGTGTGACTGTTGAGAATTTCCTAACTTTCCTTATCAGTTTGAGGGCAGAAACCATATTTTACTATTATATTCTTAGCACTTAACACAGTGCCTATTATATAATAGATACTCAAATATTTTTTGAATGAGTGGCTTCTAATTTGTGTTACTTCTGACTTGAAGTATCTTTAGGGTGGTTAGGAGATTGGGTACACACGGGATAAGATAAAGACTAGAGGCTTATGAGATGGGAAGCTAGAAATGGAGAGGATGGAGGAAAAGGCTGATTGGGTGATTAGAGATAATGAAAAGCCATGGCCAAGTGGAATTTTCTACTCTGCCCCCTCACTCTTTACTAGTACCCCCCTTAGACCTGAGCTAAAGGGAGTTCTGGCCTTGGGCCCTGTGTGCTAGGGAGCCCAACCTGGTTCTACTCTGGGACTTTGCTCCCCATGGGGAGGAGTCCATACAGCCAAAGAGATGTGCGCACATATATTCCTTATCTAAACCACATGTTTTTTTGTGCACGTATTTACGCTAAAAAATATATATACAATATGTACTCATATGTTTTCTTTTAAACAAACAAAAAACAGTTTTAAAAAGATTTACCGGGCTTCCCTGGTGGCGCAGTGGTTGAGAGTCCGCCTGCCGATGCAGGGGACACGCGTTCGTGCCCCGGTCCAGGAGGATCCCACATGCCGCGGAGCGGCTGGGCCCATGAGCCATGGCCACTGGGCCTGTGCGTCCGGAGCCTGTGCTCCGCAATGAGAGAGGCCACAGCAGTGAGAGGCCCGCGTACCGCAAAAAAAAAAAAAATTTACTGGCATTTTTTTCTTTTTTAATTCAACAATATCTCAGATCTTTCTGTGTTAGATCCCTGTTGGTAGATTCATATTGATCTATCTCATCTTTTAAAACTCAACATAATGTTTCATAGTATCAATACCATAGTATATTTAGCCATTTCCTTATGATGGACATTTAGATAATTTGCATTTTTTCTGTATCATAAGCAGTGCTGCAGTGAATATACTCTTTGTACACAAATGCAAGTATCTCTACTTTCTACTTCATGTACTTAGAGTGGCCACAGACTTGTGAAAACCAGGCTAACAATAGTTGAGAGACGTGGAACAGCTGTTAGGGACTACTTTAATGACTTACAACCATCATTGTTGGCCAGAAAAACAAGAAGGGAGATAAAATGTGTGCAGGGAGCAGAGGGAACATACAAATAACTCGTAGTAAAATGAGTTTGAACTTTGGAGCCACTCTTAATGTCTGATGAAACATTTTAATCTTAAGAGCAAAAACCTTAATAAAGATAACACTCCAATGTTAATGTATTGATAGATAGTTTATAACATATCATATGAAAGTCAGTCCTTTTGACATGTTAGTTGCTCTTTTGGTCACGTGTTTATGTACTTAGTATTTATATTTTACATTTTGTACAATCAAAGTATTTATTTATTGCCACCTGTGTAAATATTTGGAAGAAAGACATTCACAGTATTTCCAGTGTATTAACTCATTTAACCTTCACATCGGTCCTGTAAAATTTATCCGTAATCTACAGATAAGGAACTGAGACACAAAGAAGTTAAATAACTTACATAAGTATTTAGGGTTCCCCAGCTAATAAATGGTGAATTGAGATTTTTAAACTGTATCATTCTGACTTTAAAATCCTGGTTTGTTTTACTATTTTTTTTATTATATAGTCCTCCCAATTGGATTACTGGATCAAATAATATGAACATTTGGCCCAGTTGCTTTCCAAAAGAGTCATAGCAGTCTTTTTCATTGTGGTTGATGTGTAACATTAAGGATAGTCTCCATCATACCCCATATTACTTTATCTTTATTTCCATTAAACGGGATTGGTACTCAAAAAGAAAAACACTCATTATTACAAAATGAGGCCACTTCAGTATTTACACATTTGGTGCCCTTTTTATCTATTTGAAATTTCTTCTTGTTGTCTTTGTATGGTAAGATTTTGAAAGGGATGAAGAGACCTGTTTCACAATTCAAAATATAGTCTTTTTTAACACTGCATTTCATATTTAGACTGTAATCACCAGAAAGTAGAAATTTTGGTTCGTATCCTTATGTCTCAGTTCAGATAGCCATATTTTTGGTTTTTTAATATTTATTTATTTATTTATTGGCTGCATCTGGTCTTAGTTGCGGCACGTGGGCTCTTCATTGCAGTGCACGGGCTTCTCTCTAGTTGTGGTGCAGGCTCAGTAGCTGTGGCGTGTGGGCTCAGTAGTTGCAGCACACGGGCTTAGTTGCCCCGTGGCATGTGGGATCTTAGTTCCCTAACCAGGGATTGAACCAGTGTCCCCTGCATTGAAAGATGGATTCTTAACCACTGTACCACCAGGAAAGTCCCAGATAGCCATATTTTAACTGTTCTTCTTAGAGTAAATTTGCCTAATAAATTATTGATACCACTCACTATATAGCATGTTTAAAACTTTGCATTTATGCAAAATGCTTGTTTATCAGAAATTATTTTTATGCAAATATGTTATATAAGAAACTGTCAGCTTACAAGATTGGAAACTCCTTGAGTTCTAGCACCCATTATAGTCATTTCTACATCTTGAATAGTACTTTTCACAAGCAAGCTCAGTTTGAGTCACAAAGTGAGTGATTATCTAGTATAACTCCTGTTATTCCTCAATGAGTAATGTTAAAGATATTTTCAATGCTGATAGTTTTGTTTTCCTTCAATTTTCAGAATGATTGACTGGCTCTCCTGGCCGTTGGCTCAGCATGTAGACACATGGGTGATTGCACTCCTGAAAGGACTGGCAGCTGTCCAGAAGTTTACTATTTTGATAGATGTTACTTTACTGAAGATAGAACTGGTAAGTGGGAGTGTATAAATCTATTGGAATATATGGACCCATATAATAAGTCTTTTTATCTTTGGGTTGTCCCCTTTAAAGTGTCTAATTTTGAATGTGGTCTTGTTTTTGGTTTTCTTTTGAATGGGCTTTAGAAATTTAAAATGCTACTTAAGATTAGGTAATTAAAATAATTTTGCTGTTTTCAAATATTTATTATGAAAACACATTCCTCCCGTTATCTCTTGAATCCCAGCTAATCAAACTTTTACCACCATTATTCTGCCAAAGCTATCTTTGACACCAGTGCTTTCCAGTGTTGCTTAACTCAGGAGTTATTTCTCAAGCCTTCTCTCGTTGACCTGTTAGTCATTTGACATAGTTGATCACTCCCTCTTGAAACACTTTCCTGCTAGTTTCCAGGACATTTTACTCTCCTGACTTTTGTCCTAGTTCACTGGCTTCTCAGTCTCCTGTAGTGGATCTTTCTAACTTTGGAGTGCCTTAGAATCACATCTCTGGTTCACTTTCTTCTCAGTCCATACTTATAGTGACCCATGGCTTTAAATAATGTCTCTAAGTTAACGACTGCCAGGTTTATATTTCAAGTCCATTATTCTCCCATGAACTCCATATTCACTTACCCAACTTAGACAGTTGGATCTCAAGTTCAACTTATCCACAATCTAACCCCTGATTTTTCCCTCCCACCCCTTGATATATATAGATAGATAGATAGATAGATTTTTTTTTTTTTTTTTTTTTTTTTTTTGCGGTACGCGGGCCTCTCACTGTTGTGGTCTCTCCCGTTGCGGAGCACAGGCTCCGGACACGCAGGCTCAGCGGCCATGACTCACGGGCCCAGCCGCTCCGCGGCACGTGGGATCTTCCCGGACCGGGGCACGAACCCACGTCCCCTGCATCGGCAAGCGGACTCTCAACCACTGCGCCACCAGGGAAGCCCACCCCTTGCTATATTGATTGCAGTAGCCTTGCAGCTCCTGCCCTTGGTCCTCTTCAGGTGTCACACAAGGTCCTACCTGATCTGGCCCACTGCTACTTCTCTCATCCCGTCTCCCACTATTATTGCCTCAGTCTCTGTGCTTTACTTACACTGCCCTAGTTGTTATATCTCTAGTCCACCAGGGTGGAGGCCTCAGGGCCTTTGCTCTGCTTCCTACGCTCTTCTCCAAGTTATCTGTCAGACTTACTCTCATTCCTTTCAGTTTTTTTAAGTCAGGTATCACCTTTATCACGATGCATTTTTTAAATTCCGTATATAAAATCGCAGATCTTTTTGCCACTCAGCACTCCCTCTTCAACATACCCTGCTTTCATAGCATTTCTCTCCCATGTTACTTTGTATTGTCTCTACTCACCCTCTAGACAGTAAGCCCTGTAAGATCAGAGATTTCTTTTTTTTTTAATCTACCATTGTATCTCCAGTACTTAGAATAGTGCCAAGCGGCAGTAGGTGGTCAATAAGTATTTGCTGAATGTATTGAATGAATAAAGGACCAGGGAGATATCACCTTGTAAACATGGTTTGACAGATTTTTATTTGATCAGGGAGTTTTCAGAGTTGGTTAGGTCCTTTTATTCTCTTGATCTCTGTCATATTATTTCCCAACTTTCTCCCTTTCCCAGAATTTAATAACATATGTTATGACAGAACTTCTCAGGAAAGGGGATATTTACACAAATAATTTTTGGCCCTAGGAAGATAATCACTGATTGGATTAGTTATTTCCCTACCAACTCTTAAAGTGGATGTCTTGTCTTTTCTGCAGGTTTTTAATCGGCTTTGGTTTCCTCTTGTGAGACCCGGTGCTCTCACAGTTCTTTCTCACATGCTGCTTAGTTTTCAGCATTCTCCAGAGGCATTCCATTTGGTAAGTTATGACACAAGCTTTCTACACTGAAAAGACTTGTTTTAAAATTTCAATTTAATATTGAGTCACATTTGTATTTGTGAAAACCTTGTAGGTTGGTCCTAAATCTAACTATTTTCATGTAGCTTTATGATTCCTTTTAAAATTGAGATTGTGAGATTTCCTTCCAAAGAATATGTTTTTAGAATGTTTTGGGTCTCACCAAAATTGCTCCACTTGCAATCACAACCAGCAATTGAAAGTTAAAAGTTACTCTTGTACATGAGAGATGTCACATGTCAGTGTCACTGTTGGTTGTGTGTTGCACAGGTGAACAGTGTAGGAGACAAATGGTTTAAAACCACTGACTAGGGCTTCCCTGGTGGCGCAGTGGTTGAGAGTCCGCCTGCAGGGGACACATTCGTGCCCCGGTCCGGGAAGATCCCACATGCCACGGAGCAGCTGGGTCCGTGAGCCATGGCCGCTGAGCCTGTGCGTCTGGAGCCTTGCTCTGCAACGGGAGAGGCCACAATAGTGAGACGCCTGCGTACCACAAAAAAAAAAAAAAAAAAACCACTGACTGCTTTAGAATTTCAGAAGCATGAAACCATAAGTCTTTGTTTTGTTGCCCCAGAATTAGGGCTTTTCATTCTCTTTCAGGCCATATCCTACAAATTCTGTTGATTCCACCTTTAAAATATATCCAGAATCCTTCCACTTTTAACCAGCTACATCACTGCTTTTGATTTGATTTGATTTTGATTATTTGATTATCAGTTATTGCAGGTGAAAAATGACAAAATGTTATTTTAGGAACCTGTCCATTTTTCTATCTAGGGGATCACAGGAAAGCAGTGGTGTATGTGGTTACGTGCTTCCTCCAAGGTCTGATCCTCAGTTTTACAGGACTAGAAACTCATTATCAACACACCCACAATGTTAAAATCTTAGGAATACTGACCCACCACAAACAAATTCAAAGGAGACTGATAAAGTGCAGAATTTCAGTTGTTGATTGTCAGCTAGAAATGTAACTAGCCTCAGAGAATTATATACTCACATAGGCTACTTGGTGCCTCATTTCCAAAATCTTCAGGCTTAATAGAAGTAAACCTTACTAACAAGTAATTACATTATACATTATCTCTTAGGGTGAGTGATTTCTGCAGTTCATTGCCCTAATTGGTGAGCTTGATCATCAGTTAATAACCTTATATCCATTACACAAACAAAACTCACACTTGAGCTAATACAGCAGCTATACTAGCAAAATCTTCCAAGGGAAAAAAAACAACCATTTTTCCCTGTCTTCAGGCATGATCATGTATAGGCCATTTGAGAAAAGGTTTATTTTCAGAATTTCTGGGAAGGAAATCATCCATTCTAATATTTATTGCTCTCCATACATTCCTTAATCTCTCTGAAAAGTCACTTTTGCTGTACTCTAAACCTATTTCTTTGCTCAATTTTTTTAAAGATAGAGGATATCTCCTTACCTTGTATTGCTTTTTTTCCCCCTGAAAATAGTAATTGAAATGGCAAATGGTAGACTTTGAAATATTTGGCTACTGAAATAAGTAAATATTAAATCATTTATTTAAAGAACAGTTAGATCTAAAGTAGAAAATTGTGATCTGGCCTAGTAAAGTCTAAAAACAAAGACCTACTAACTCTCTACATTCTGTGTGTATCCTGACCTGCTACTCAACTAAAATTAACTTGGGCATCTAGTAGTGGATCATGTGGTAGTTAAATCACCTATAACTCTAAATAACTCAGCGAAGGACTCAGGTTTAGGAGTTGCTAAGAATGAACAATAATCTGGAATCACCAGCATCATTATTCATTGTATTATACATTTAGAATATTTTAGAGCAAACTGAGATTGAAATTATAGTGTGTGTTATTATGGACCAAGTTGCTTTTCGTATGCTTTTTATAAGTGGAAAAAAAATTTTTAACAAAAGAGAAAATATCAAAGCTTCTAATTAAATAAGTTATACACATTTTCTCAAATAGTAACTTAAGTTTAATGAGTATCACAATAATGTCTGCAAATATTTAGATTTGCTCATTCAGAAAAAAAATCAACTTTCAGATATTTAGAAGGTAATAACCTGCTTGGATGTCTATCTATATGCTTGTGAAGAACTTAGTGTTATTTCCACGTCAGTGATCATTTTGATATAGGATGTAGTAGTAGACAATTATGTGTATTATCTGACTGCAGAGGTCCAATCTACACTAGGAAGATTGTACGCTAGCTTTTAGAAGATTTGGTATTTGTAAATTAAACAATCATTTTAAAAATTCTTTCCTCTTCCCTTCCATCTCTGTCTCTCCTGTCACCTCTGAAGAAACAATAATTTGGATTTCTGACTATTTTAGCAAGAGAGTATCTGATAGATATGGCTTTATGGAGCAAACTTATAATTCAGATTTGCTTTGAAATGTAGAGATGATAGCAGTAGAGTGAACCATTAGGAACTGGTAGTTTTATGGTCAGATTAATACCTTTTTTGGAGGTAAGATTAAAGAAAGTGGTGCAAAAGCTAAAGTGTGATTTCAGACCTCAAAGCACAAGAGTAAAACCAGAGACAGCAGAATGAGAATAGCAGTGTTAATTTAAGAATATGATTTTCTTTCTACAGGAAGGAAGGGAGTTGATTGGGATATAACTATAATTGTTGTCACTGCTGTTTGATGATAAGTCCATAGAGCTATAACTTCACTTTTATCACGAGTTAGACGAGTAAGATGCTTTTTACATGTGAACTGTAAATATGTAGTATCAGATTATAAGTAATAATTAGTTGAGACAAGTATAGCACCGTACTAATGGAATGAGCCATTACTGCATAATAGAATTTATTTTATTTTGTTAATAACCTCTTAAATATGTGATTGGCTCTGTATTGACTTTTTATTGTAATTTTATAATGAAAGGACATTGTTGTGCTTATTATCAGTATTAATAGTTTTCTACATATTTATGAGCAATGAGCATTTTAGATTTCGCCTTCATTTTTAACCCCAATTCCTTAAAAATAAGAGAAATTTCTAATTCACTTTAGTTTTAGAACTGTCTCTTCTTTTCGGAGGTGGGGCATAGGGATTGTTAGCAAGGATAACCATGCTTACATAAGACACCGACCGTAAAATAGAGGTAGTCCCTTATCTTAAAGAGAGGTACTGCTGTAGCCTGAGCTGTAATTTTATTTTTATTTATTTATTTATAATTTTATTTATTTGTTTATTTATGGCTGTGTTGGGTCTTTGCGCCTGGGCTTTCTCTAGTTGCGGCGAGTGGGGGCTACTCTTCGTTGTGGTGCACGGGCTTCTCATTGCGGTGGCTTCTCGTTGCAGAGCACGGGCTCTAGGCACGCGGGCTTCAGTAGTTGTGGCTCATGGGCTCTAGAGAGCAGGCTCAGTAGTTGTGGCACACGGGCTTAGTTGCTCCGCAGCATGTGGGATCTTCCTGGACCAGGGCTTGAACCTGTGTCCCCTGCATTGTCAGGAGGATTCTTATCCACTGCGCCACTGGGGAAGTCTGATCTGTAATTTTAGTTACATGCATAAATTATCTTGAAGGTTTTTTGAAGTAGACTTTAATGTTCACACTCCTGTATAATTCTTTCAAGTGAAAAATCTAAAATTCACACTAGATGGAGCTCTTAAGCTAATTCTGGGTTTATCTTTTAAAACTTTCTCCCTACTGAACAATCTGGTAAATATAATAGCCCTAACATTTTTCAACTTAAGCCATTTTTTAGAATGGTGGCAGTGACTAAGGCTCCTATTTTGTACCTTAATTTGTTTGTACCTTAGTTTTAGATGGAGTCTAAGAATGAGGAGAGGGGTCTTATATGGAATTACAATTATATGTGATTTAAACCTAGATTTACCTTGATATTCTAGAAATGTTTAGCTTCATAACTTTTTTAGAAAAAGACAGTGACTAAACATACAGAAAAGCATTTGCTGATCGTGTAACATTTGCATTCCATTTGTAGGCTAGAGGATTTGTTGACAATTTGTATAAATAGAGGAATGTTTGTCTTCTTTTCTGTTCAGATTGTTCCTCATGTAGTTAATTTGGTTCACTCCTTCAAAAGTGATGGTCTGCCTTCCAGTACAACCTTCCTAGTGCAATTAACAGAACTGATACACTGTATGATGTATCATTATTCTGGATTTCCAGATCTCTACGAACCTATCCTGGAAGCAATAAAGGTATGATAATAGTTGCACCAGTATTTGCGGAGCTGCAGCCCATGATGTGATAGATGAATGCGGTGAAACATTCCTATAAGCAGCTATTCATTTTACTATTTTATGGAACTATGCCTTTTATATGTAATAAAATATGTAATTGGAATCAAGTTTCATTAATTTTTAGGGAGTAATCTCTTATTTACTATAACTAATCTAAATTAATAACCATATTTCTTCAGTTCTACAATGCCAACAATGATAAGGTGTCCCTGTAAATTAGTAATACCTTTGGGGGAGATTTGGTTTAAAAAATGCTACATTAAGTTAATACATACATCAGAGTTGCATCCCAATATCAGAAACGTTAAAATATGTAAGATATGTCTTAGAATCAAGGAAAGACACTTTAATAAAATATTTGACTTACGTTTCTTCTGTTTTTTATTTCATTTTTGCTATGCATTGTTCATGAATGTCCATATTTCATAGAATCTTTACTTGAATTATTTGTGAACTTACTGGTTTTCAACTTTGTATAGATAACTGGATCTAAAAAGCGTTGATTCTGTTTGTCTTGAAAAATGGGTCACAATAAGCACACTTTCCTCTTAGTAGATTTATTGCGTGATCAGGGTAGAGCAAAAGAATTGAAGAACTTGCCTCAGCTAGGTGTATTCAGAAGTTATTACAAATCATTTCTATTAACAGTGTTCGTTTTTGAGATCTGAAATAAAATATAAGGTCTCATTATCTTTACTTCTTATGTATCTGAAGTGAATTCAGAGCATGCTCTTTTTACTTTAGAGTTAGCTAAATCAAACTGAGCCCAGAACACAAGACTGTTCAGCAATTATTGTGTACTAGTGGTATGACAGTTTGACACTTCAGAAGTAAATGTCTTTATGTATAAAAGGGTTTTTTTGGGGTTTTTTTGTTTTCTTTTTTTACTTTTTTTTTTGAACTTTAGAATTTTATTTTTTTACACAGCAGGTTCTTATTAGTTATCCATTTCATACATATTAGTGTATACATGCCAATCCCAGTCTCCCAGTTCATCCCACCACCACCACCCCCCGCCACTTTCCCCTCTTGGTGTCCATACGTTTGTTCTCTACATCTGTGTCTCTATTTCTGCCCTGCAAACTCGTTTTTGTCATGGATTTGATAGTAATGTTAATCTCTTTCTGCAGTGTCGCTGTGTCCATAGATGAAAGCTATTGCTGTTGTTAAATGTCATTCTTCACTGCTGAATGTTGAAAATTCTGATAACTGAAATAGGCTCGGAAGAATCAAGGATCTCCCTCTTAAACCAAGGGAAGCACTTTCCATTAGCTGTCAACAACAACAACAGCAAAATCAAATCCAAAGATTAAAATTCCTTCAGAAAATGTTTTCTGAGCTCTAAGTACCTTCGATGGTAATAGTCCAAAAAAGCCTGAATGATTTTACCAACTTTCCTTATTCTCCAGTGCTCTACTCATGCTTGAAACCACTTACACTTATATCTCATATGTCACAAAGCAGGGAAGAAACTGTATCCTGTAATAATATTTCTATATGGTTAAACATGAGATTGAGTTTTATTTCTTAAAGTCAGAGGTCATTGTGCTTAGATGCTTTCGTTTTTCATTCCCTGATTACTTTGAGCTTTTATTTCTAAGGGTCAGTACTGGGTAAATATTAGTATTGAATGAAAAGGAGATATTATTTTCACTACAAAATTTGAAAGCAAATTGTTTGTTAAGCTTATTCAATTCTGTACTAATTTAAGTCCTTATTCTACTGCCTTTGAATAGCACTGCAATATACTCTCTGATGTCAGAGGTTTATTTTGAAAACATTTTGCTGGCAAATAGGAAATATAAATAATTCAAATGTGACTTCAATTCCTGGTTCTTGAGTATTCCTCAGCTTGATAAACTCTACCTTAGGAGATACTTATTCATTTTAGGAGACAATTATTTTTGCCATGTAGTGTAATTTGATTTTTTGATGACTGCTCAAGTATTATCAGTGATTTCCAAACTAAGTGGGAGAAAACAAAGGTTAAGTGTCAGTGGAAGAATCTTGTTTATGGTGTTAACTTAATAAAAAAAAGTTTATATTTTTACACTACTTTTCCTCTTTATGATCTACAGGATTTTCCTAAGCCCAGTGAAGAGAAGATTAAACTGATTCTCAGTCAAAGTGCCTGGACTTCTCAATCCAATTCTTTGGCATCTTGCTTGTCTAGACTTTCTGGAAAATCTGAAACTGGGAAAACTGGTCTTATTAATCTAGGGAATACATGTTATATGAACAGTGTTATACAAGCATTGTTTATGGCCACAGAGTAAGTTTAAATTTGAGCTTTTTTGTTTGTTTGTTTTCATTTTAACTGTAGAAATTGTTGCATGTTGATGAAATGTAAATGGTGGGACTATCTTCACATTATTTCCTATATATGGCAGAAATATTCATATTTTCATATAATTACCTTATTCAGAAATGAATTGCTTTTACTGCTCAGGAACTTCTAAAATGTTAACTTATATAAATTCTACTTCATGTTTATATTATATATTGCATTTAGAGTCTTTTGAATTACTCCAAGTTGATATTTATTAATGTAACAGAGGTATTGATTGAGCTTATTTCAGAATTTAAGGGTCCTCAAGTACTAATTTGTTATTATCCTGTTTCTTTTAACCTGTGTATCTTTTAAGGTGGTCATTTTTTTCTGCTTATAGATATTTTGCTGTTTTATCAGATCAATAACTCCTTTGTTGCTGTTAAGGAAATTCAAGCTCTGCTTCCCACCCCAAGTTGATAGATACTGAACAACTGTATAAACAGACATGTTTCTTTGCCGTCTTACAGATTTACTTTCAAATTCATTTTCTTTTGCAGCCAAGCAAATAGGAAATCAGAGGTTGTTAGCTATGTGAATACAATCTGTAAAGGTACAAAATAATGATAAATTTTCCTGAAGGCAAAAGCATGGTTGAATTTTTCTCTTCTGTACCAATAGAGTATTCATGGGACTTGAGCAAAGATGTTTACAAATTGAGTTCTAAGCCCGTGTAAGTTTTTATGCCTACGTAGAGGAATCATAAACTGAAAGATAAAGAGTTTAGCTTTATTTTCTTTCCTGGCCTCAGAATATACTGTCAACACTAAGGTGTTTTTCATTTGGTCTAGTGTTTTCTTTTGTCTTTCGGTTTGTTTGTATTTGGGATTTTTTTTTTTTTAAGAAAATGTATACTCTTAGACACAAGTGATACTAGGCATAAAGCTAAAGTAATCCATGTCTCACCACCAGAGGTCATCTAATCCAGCCGTCTCATTTTACAGATGATAGAGAAAGCAGAGACCCAAAGCAGTTATAACTGGCAACCACAATTCAAAGAGCACATCTTATTGTACAGTGGCCAATACTATCTCAGAATAAGCAGACAGGATATTTTATTTCTTTGGTAATATGTAAATTCTTTGTGGTTTTAAAAAAATAAATCTAGAAGTACATAAAATAAAAATCAGACATTCCCATCCCCAAGGGTAATTTGTTAACAGTTTTGCTTGTATTGTTCCAAACCTATTTTTTGTACAGAGATAAGATTTATCTAGTACAAGAACAAATGAATTGTTTTTTTAAAAATGTGTTTATAAAGGATCCTATTTATATATTCTTCTCCAGCCACTTGTTTTTTTTCTTTTAATGATTTGTGTTGGAAAGAGTCCCACATTAGTACAAATGACAGAACTGTGTCATTCTGAGTAAATAGGTGTACCATGATTTATTTAATCATATTCCTCTGATGAATATTAGATTGTTTTGCTTATAATTAATATCTTTCTGCCCATATGCAGTTATAGAGGATATTCTTTGAATAGGGTATGCCAAATTGCTTCCAGAAAGGCTATAGCATTTGAACTTGCATATGAATACTTGATTGTACCTATGACCCCATGCCTTTAGCAGTACTTGATATAATCAGTCTTTAAAAATTTTTCCAATCTGGAGGAAAATGTGTATTGCTGACCATTACAGAGTTTTTCCTTCTCTAGTTTTCTTTGTTCATTTGTGTTTATTTTTTGAATAACCTATTTTTTCCATTGTGCACCTTTCTGTTGGGTCCTTTTCTTTTTCATACTGATTTATATATACTATGGGTGATAATCCTTTGTTTCATGCTTTCTTCCAGTCAGTATGATTCAAATTTGTGGAGTGTTTTGTTTGCAATTTTTTTATTTTATGTAGTCAAATCTATTTATCATTTATAGTGTCTGAATTTTAGGAAGCCTTCCCCTCTATACCCCTTCCCCACCTTTTTTTTTCTTTTAAATACTTCAGTACTTTTTTTTTTTTTCTTCAGTACTTTTGTATTTTACATTTAGCTCATTACTCCTCTGTGGCATCTGTAATGATGTGAAATCTTAATCTAATTCCATTTTTTTTCCAAATGGATACCCATTTGTTCCTATACTGTTTTTTGTATAGCTTCTTTTCCCATCTGGCACTAGTACCACACTCTTTAAATCACTCTAACTTCATAGTAGTTTTGATGACGGCATATTTTTTTATTTCATGCAGATGTGAAAGAATTCAAAAGTTGTTTACTTAAGTTATTAGTTAATAGCTTAATCTATTTCTATTTGCTAATCCAGAAGATAGGAATAATATGTGACTGCACGTGGCCATTGCCAGGCCATGTAGTAAGAGTTCAATTACCGTCATTCTCTTCCTTCTTCACTACATGGTAGGCAGTGAATTTGCCAGGTAAAGGGCCTTCAGGTAAGTGAAATTTTACTTTGAGGATAATAAGTTCTTGAACTAACTTCCTTTTAGCTTTTAAAAAAATGCATCGTGTGTATACGTGTATACAAAAATCATTATATTTTATTATCTTTCAGTTTCAGAAGACAAGTATTATCTTTAAATCTAAATGGGTGCAATTCATTAATGAAAAAATTACAGCATCTTTTTGCCTTTTTGGCTCATACACAGGTGAGTGTGTGTGTAGTGTGTATATGTTAATTGCATTGAAAATGTTCTTTAAACTTCACATTATACCAAACTTGGTGAACCTTTTTAACTGATGAAATAATATATATCCTCCCAGCACAACAAATCCACATAGAAATCTAAAAAGATACTGCCTAAAATCAGGATATGCTCTAAGTTTTTATTTCTCCCTTCTGCTTTACATTCTTGTAGATGAATATTTTACTGACTCATTATACTGATTATTATATATCTGATTTTCTATCCAAAAGTTAAGCTCCTTCATGAAGAAATCGTTAAAAATGAATCTTTAATATTAAGTTTATAGATACTAATCGGTAGATCTTCACAGTAATGAACAATTAAAATAATTTTGTGGCATCTTGGCTTCTTTTTTATCTCATTTCTAACATATGTACCCTTTAATTATGACTACTTCTAAGCTCTAGAACTAATGGATAAACTGTTTACCTATTCTAGAGCTTAAAATTTTGTGATAATCATTTATGTCCACAGATTAATCCAAGGAAATGAGTTTATGCTAATGGCAAGAACATCACATAGTAAACAGACATTTATTGAGAGACACAATATGCAGTCTGATAAGCATTCAAAAAGGAATCCTTATGCTTGAGGAACTTATACTTTAAGTTTGGAGTAATACATATGAATAATATATATCATTTATAAATAATACATATTATTTTCTGGTTATACTCTGATTGTCTTAGTTTCACAGAGGTCTAAAGGAGTAGGTAGTTACAGCCAGAAGAGAAGATAGATTCGGAATCGGTGGAATTGAGTTGATAGGAATGGTTTGTTTCCTGTCTACAAGCTGAGAAATATCTCAGGTATAACTTCTTAAATGGAAAGAATCAAGACAAGATTGACATATGAGATGATTAGTGATGGCCTATGAGATACTCAAAGGATCATTTATACTATTCTCTATCTGGGGGAAATATGTTCATATATTAAATTTAACATCTCAGGACCAAGGGAGATGAAATCTCCTCCCTGCAACTCCCCCCAAACATTGTTTTCTAGTAAATGGATTTATGCACTTGCTTTATCACTAGTCTGTATTTACTGTATACTGTATAGAGTCGGCCCTTGAACATCACAGGTCTGAACTGCAGGAGTCCACTTACACGCGGATTTTTTTCAATAAATATGTACTATAGTACTACATAATCCATGGTGGTTTGAATCAGCAGATGCGGAACCACAGATACATGAACAGATACACAGTATAACTTTTCAGTATACTGTAAAGTTTTTGACTAAGCAGAGGATAGGCACCCCAACCCCTATGTTGTTCAGTGGTCAGCTGTATAATATGTATGTGTGTATCTCTGCGTATACATGTAGATATTAATACATTATATATACTATATTAACTTATTAAGTCAGAGCTATTGGGAAAAAATTTTTAGGAGGCTTCCAAACTCCCAATAAAAGACAAAAGGAATTAACAGGAGAACCTAATTAAAGTTCTGTCATAGTTGAGACCCTATCTGATAGCAGCCTGACAAGGATTGTTTTAGGGAGATTTTCCCTATATAATTTAAAAGGCTTTTCTTCTTATAATTAATAAAACTAACATTTATTGAGCATTTAAATTTGTCTAGCTCCTGTGCTAAGTGGTTTACATATATTATCTCTTAATCCTCAAAATCAATCTATGAGGTAATAAGGTAGCATACCCATTTTACAGGTGAAGAAATGGGGCTTACATTACTTGCTTTCATGGTCATGCAAACAAACAGCAAGATTGGAATGTAAACCAAATGATTCTGGAACCCATGTTCAACCAGTCCACCAAATTCCTTTCCTTCAAAAAACCATAAACACTCCTATTTTGATAAAAAAATTTCCTTAACTGAGAACTCTGTCATATACCACAAATAAATTATAAATTTTCAAGTTATAATCACAACTCTTCAGATGCCTTTTTCAGTTCTTTTTTTTTTTGTCATGGCAAAATCTAGGATTTCAACCTAGCTTGCTCTGAAGTCCACTAGCAGCCACTTCACTAAACTGCCTCTGTACTAAAAAAAAGAAAGAAAGTCAGCAACCAGTGAAAAGTCCCTAGCCAGTGTGTTCATATTCTGTACATTTATGACATGTGTACCCAGTCAAGGAAATTTTCACCTAAAATAAGTACGCATGGCTCTGTAGAGTATGCCCCTTATTACTTTAGCAAGGATATATATTCACTAACATTTTTTTCAGATTTGATTTTTTTTTTTAATTGTGGACTCAAGCACATAGAGGGTAATACCAGGAGCATTATATTAATTTAAAGAGACTTGGGTTCTGATATAATCCCCTCTGCCATTAATTTAGCTATTTGACCTTGGGCAAGTCCCATAGTTTCTCTAGATCTTAATTCTCATCTGCAGAATAAGAAGTTATGACTGAAAGTTACCTAAATTTATTTCTAACTAATTTTATGTGCCCTCATGTTTGGCACTTTGTGGTAAAGGTTAAGCCAGTGTAATTTTAGTAATCTTTATTAAGCATTATATATTAAGATTTCAGTTATTTGGTTCATGGTGTGAGAATCACTCCCTTGTGTTTTCTCTGTCAAAAGAGAGAAGCGTATGCACCTCGGATATTCTTTGAGGCTTCCAGACCTCCATGGTTTACCCCCAGATCACAACAAGACTGTTCTGAATACCTCAGGTTTCTACTAGACAGGTAAGAAGTATTTCTAAAGCTATGATTTGAATTATGTTCTTTCATAACAGATTATTTCTACAAAACATCGTTTCCTTTAAAGACATATTTCAACTGTTAATCCCTAAAATACCTTGCATTTATTGTATTTTTTAAAGTGTTCTTTTGTTTTCAATTTGGTTTCTTTTTTAAATTTTCTTACTTTAGACCAGCTGTTCTCAAAGTGTGGTACAAGGACCCCTAGGGGTTCCCAGAACACTTTCAGGGCTCTTCCCTTTTCGAACTGCACATATGTTTATATGTAGTTGAGGCCAGATTTTCTTCATATACTTCATCCAGAACAACATATCACGATAGACTGAATGCAGGGCAGATATGAGGATCCAGCCTGTCTTCTATTAAGCCAGATACTTGAAGTATTGGCAAAATGTAAAACAGCGCCATTCTTCTAAGTTTTGGGGGGTTTAGAAAATATAACTATTTTTTTATTTTAAAAAATGTTATTTATATTAACATGTAATGAGTTTATTATTGTTTTTAAATGTAATATTACTTTTATTCTCAATTTTTGAATACAGTAAATATTAATAGGTATAACCACATAAATGAAAGCTCTTAGGTTCCTCAATTTTGTTTAAGAGTATAAAGGCATCCTGAGACAAAAAAAATTAATAACTGCTCTTTAAACCAGTTCATAATTCAGTGGGTTTGGTAAATTTTATTGTCTTCTTACCACTTAGTTAATAAAACCTATTATCTTCCTGTATTTCCCTGTCTTTGCCTCCCTTCTGTTATGTGAATGACTAGTAAAGTTAGTTGAACTCAACCTTCCTTCCATTCAGCAAGGATATGTTGAGTAGTTTCTTTGTGCCAGGCTTTCTGTGAAGTGTTAGGCAAACAAAGATATATAAGACAGTTAGTGGACATGTATAATTAACTATAATAAGTGCTGTAAAATAGCAGTATGACGAAAGTGTAATGAGAATATAGCGTAGGAACAGTTCCTAACTTCTCTTCTGATCTACCTTCTCAAACTGTTCAATATTCCTCTTGATTAAAGGAGGAGAAACTTGATTTTTTATTAGTTAAGCATTATATTTGATAAGAATAATTTGGCTATTTATATAGGCAACCAATATTTTAAAGTAGAAATGACATTTAAATTTAAGCAAAGTAGCTATATAATGATATACTCTTCTACAGGCTCCATGAAGAAGAAAAGATCTTGAAAGTTCAGTCCTCACACAAGCTTTCTGAAAGTCTGGGGTGCAGTGAAACTTCTTTACAAGAAGTAGCCAATAAGGCAGCTGTACTAACAGAGACCCCTTGCACAAGTGATAGTGAGAAGACATTAATCGAAAAAATGTTTGGAGGAAAACTACAAACTCACATATGTTGTTTGAACTGCAGGAGTACCTCACAAAAAGTGGAAGCCTTTACAGATCTTTCACTTGCCTTTTGTCCTTCCTCTTCTATGGAAAACTTGTCTTTTCAAGAACCGGCATCATCACCCAGTACACAAGATGGTGGTCTAATGCAGGCCAGTGTACCTGGTCCTTCAAAAGAACCAGGAGTCTGTAATCCATCAACAGCTGCCTTTGCCTGTTACTCAGCTGTGAATGAAAGAATGGTGGACAGTCCTGATGAGTTTCGCTGTAGTGAAGACACTTCTGTCCCTAATGACTCTAACAAGATGCTTGTTAATAAAGATGTACCTCAGAAAGCAGGAGGTGAAACCACATCTTCAGTAACTGACTTACTAAATTATTTTTTGGCTCCAGAGATTCTTACTGGTGACAACCAATATTATTGTGAAAACTGTGCCTCTCTGCAGAATGCCGAGAAAACTATGCAAATCACGGAGGAACCTGAATACCTTATTCTTACTCTCCTAAGATTTTCATATGATCAGAAGTATCATGTGAGAAGAAAAATCCTAGACAATGTGTCACTGCCACTGGTTTTGGAGTTGCCAGTTAAAAGAACTACTTCTTTCTCTTCGTTGTCAGAAAGTTGGTCTTTAGATGTTGACTTCACTGATATTAGTGAGAATCTAGCTAAAAAATTAAAGCCTTCTGGGACTGAAGAAGCTTGCTCCCCAAAATTGGTGCCCTATCTATTGAGTTCTGTTGTCGTTCACTCTGGTGTATCCTCTGAAAGCGGACATTACTATTCTTATGCCAGAAACATCACAGGTACAGAGTCCTCATACCAGATGTGCCACCAGCCCGAAACTCTGACATTAGCCTCCTCCCAGAGTCATTTATTAGGGAGAGATAGTCCCAGTGCAGTTATTGAACAGGATTTGGAAAATAAGGAAATGTCAAAAGAATGGTTTTTATTTAATGACAGCAGAGTGACGTTTACTTCATTTCAGTCAGTCCAGAAAATTACGAGTAGGTTTCCCAAGGACACAGCTTATGTGCTGTTGTATAAAAAACAGAACAGCACTAATGGTTTAAGTGGGAATAATTCAACCACTGGACTCTGGGTAAATGGAGACCCACCTCTACAGAAAGAACTAATGGATGCTATAACAAAAGACAATAAACTATATTTACAGGTAAGTTGGAAATATAAGCTTCATCATTTGTGGAAAATATTTAAACAATTGACAGGTGGTTAAATGAGTGCCTTAATTTTGAAATCCAACTTCTGCATTTTTAAGGAATTTACAATGAGGTGATTTGAAATTTGAATCTGGGTTTATATGAAATGGGTTCAACCTATATAGCTAAATTTTCTTTCTAATGTTACAAATTAGTAATGAAAAGTCACAAGTACATGCAGTATAGAAGCACTTGTTTGTTTTTTTTCTGTTTTTTTTTAACATCTTTATTGCAGTATAATTGCTTTACAATGGTGTGTTAGTTTCTGCTTTATAACAAAGTGAATCAGTTATACATATACATATGTTCCCATATCTCTTCCCTCTTGCGTCTCCCTCCCTCCCACCCTCCCTATCCCACCCCTCTAGGTGGTCACAAAGCACTGAGCTGATCTCCCTGTGCTATGCGGCTGCTTCCCACTAGCTATCTATTTTACGTTTGGTAGTGTATATATGTCCATGACACTCTCTCACTTTGTCACAGCTTACCCTTCCCCCTCCCCATATCCTCAAGTCCATTCTCTAGTAGGTCTGTGTCTTTATTCCCATCTTGCCCCTAGGTTCTTCATGACCTTTTTTTATTTTCTTAGATTCCAAATATATGTGTTAGCATACAGTATTTGTTTTTCTCTTTCTGACTTACTTCACTCTGTATGACAGACTCTAGGTCCATCCACCTCACTACTAATAACTCAGTTTCGTTTCTTTTTATGGCTGAGTAATATTCCATTGTATATATGTGCCACATCTTCTTTATCCATTCATTTGTTGATGGACACTTAGGTTGCTTCCATGTCCTGGCTATTGTAAATAGAGCTGCAATGAACATTTTGGTACATGACTCTTTTTGAATTATGGTTTTCTCAGGGTATATGCCCAATAGTGGGATTGCTGGATCGTATGGTAGTTCTATTTGTAGTTTTTTAAGGAACCTCCATACTGTTCTCCATAGTGGCTGTATCAATTTACATTCCCACCAACAGTGCAAGAGTGTTCCCCTTTCTCCACACCCTCTCCAGCATTTATTGTTTGTAGGTTTTTTGATGATGGCCCTTCTGACCCATGTGAGATGATATTTCATTCTAGTTTTGATTTGCATTTCTCTAATGATTAATGATGTTGAGCATTCTTTCATGTGTTTTTTGGCAGACTGTATATCTTCTTCGGAGAAATGTCTATTTAGGTCTTCTACCCATTTTTGGATTGGGTTGTTGTTTTTTTGATATTGAGCTGCATGAGCTGCTTGTATATTTTGGAGATTAATCCTTTGTCAGTTGCTTCATTTGCAAATATTTTCTCCCATTCTGAGAGTTGTCTTTTGGTCTTGTTTATGGTTTCCTTTGCTGTGCAAAAGCTTTGAAGTTTCATTAGGTCCCATTTGTTTATTTTTGTTTTTATTTCCATTTCTGTATGAGGTGGGTCAAAAAGGATCTTGCTGTGATTTATGTCATAGTGTTCTGCCTATGTTTTCCTCTAAGAGTTTGATAGTGTCTGACCTTACATTTAGGTCTTTAATCCATTTTGAGTTTATTTTTGTGTATGGTGTTAGGGAGTGTTCTAATTTCATACTTTTACATGTACCTGTCCAGTTTTCCCAGCACCACTTATTGAAGAGGCTGTCTCTTCTCCACTGTATATTCTCACCTCCTTTATCAAAGATAAGGTGACCATATGTGTGTGGGTTTATCTCTGGGCTTTCTTATCCTGTTCCATTGATCTATATTTCTGTTTTTGTGCCAGTACCATACTGTCTTGATTATGGTAGCTTTGTAGTATAGTCTGAAGTCAGGCAGCCTGATTCCTCCAGCTCCATTTTTCATTCTCAAGATTGCTTTGGCTATTCGGGGTCTTTTGTGTTTCCATACAAATTGTGAAATTTTTTGTTCTAGTTCTGTGAAAAATGCCATTGGTAATTTGATAGGGATTGCATTGAATCGGTAGATTGTTTGGGTAGTATAGTCGTTTTCGCAGTGTTGATTCTTCCAATCCAAGAACATGGTATATCTCTCCATCTGTTTGTGTCATCTTTAATTTCTTTTATCAGTGTCTTATAGTTTTCTGCATACAGGTCTTTTGTCTCCCTAGGTAGGTTTATTCCTAGGTATTTTATTCTTTTTGTTGCAATGGTAAATGGGAGTGTTTCCTTAATTTCTCTTTCAGATTTTTCATCATTAGTGTATCGGAATGCAAGAGGTTTCTGTGCATTATTTTTGTATCTTGCTACTTTACCAAATTCATTGATTAGCTTTAGTAGTTTTCTGGTGGCATCTTTAGGATTCTCTCTATATATTATCATGTCATCTGCAAACAGTGACAGTTTTAGTACTTCTTTTCCAATTTGGATTCCTTTTATTTCTTTTTCTTCTCTGATTGCTGTGGCTAAAACTTCCAAAACTATGTTGAGTAACCTTGTTTGTTTTTAATTAGAAAAGATGTGATCATTATAAAATCATGCCATACAGAAATTTAGGAAGCTTAATAAAATGGAAGTATTTTCCTCTTCCCTTCAGTCCCACCTGCCAGGGGAAACAACTGCTAAATTTGTATTTATTCCTTCTAGACCTTTGTATAAATATTTTAAGGACTATTTATTGACAGTCAGGTGGATGAAATAAAGGACACTAAAAGGTAGAATATGTAAAGAAAGGATATTTGTATTCTTTAAGGACTTGATCAGTAGAATCATGGCAGTAATAGAACAATTAGTAAATAAAAACTGTGGAGTAAAGGTTTCACATGAGCTGAATTTACTTATACTTTTCGCACAGAGTTAGCGCTTTTTCTTACTTTAAAGTTAATAAAGACCTTGCTGAAAGCATTTTTCTTTGAAACCTGCCACTTGCTATCAACATAAAGGACCAACAGTAAATTGTAGTTAAAATTGTAGGTGTATTAATTGGGTAGTCCAAATGATTGTATGAGTTTAAATAAGTAAGTTTCTAAAAGTTTTTTATTACAGACTCCTAAAGGATACAGAATAAGAGAAAAAATAGTACTGATTTTTAGAGGGAAGTTTACTCAAAAAGTTTTCAAATTTACTGTATTAAACAATACTCAGATAACGATACATGATACATTTTTAAAGGAGTGTGGCAATGTTCCAGAGTCACACAAAAACAGTACATTTTACAGAAAAAAAAATTAGAAACTCAGAATATTCATTATTCACTACCAAAGACTCTAACATCCAGTCAGAAGGCTTATGTTCAAGGTAATAGAGTATACTCAAACATGTCCTCCTCACTACATATTGAATAAGCACTTAGATAGGACTCATGATTCTTGAAGATCAGAGAGGTGGAGTGTGAGAAGGTTAGGTTAAAATAGAAATTTTCTACAGTATAAAATAAGGAAATAAGGCCCAGTGCAATCTTGACTTTTGGAAATATGCAGAAACTACTCTAATTTGTGTAATTGTAATGCCAAAAGCTCTTTTAACCATAACAACTATTTGTATTGCAACCTGGCTCTACATGATTTTCTCTATCTTGCCATTTACCCCATTACATCCTGATTTTACAATGTTGTATGTAATGAGCCATTCTTTTCATTATTATTTTAATACCCTTATGTCATTATAAAGGAAAACCATTATGTACTTTGTTAATTCAGTTTTTCAGTGTTGTGCAGTTGTTCTGAATTCCATTTTAAGTCTCAGGCCAGTTGTTGCAAAAAAGATATCACTAAATTTTACATTAAGGTATTTATTTATTTACCTGTATTAAGACTCTTAGGCTATTAAAGCTTCATTATCAAAGTGCTTTTTTAAAGCAAATTACAAAAACATACTCAACTCTTAATTAGAAACTTAAATATATTTAGACTTTACTTTAATTGATAAGGTTTGAATTGTGATGTTTCTCATACTGTGTAACTGAATCATCTGGCATCTTAAGTTTGTATTAGGAGACTATAGTGTTTCTTCTGTTCTACTGATGAACATGTTCTCATAATTGCCAGGCAGTGAGAATGTGTGATGTTGAGATTTTTGTATACAGCCGTTTTCAGCTATCATTTCTTAGTTTTGAACAAGTGGAACCTGTATGTGTATGTTTTTGCTCTTATTCTCAGTTTTGTTTTTACATTCATTCCTGGGGTATAGTTAAAAGTTTGTGCCCATTTCATAGTAATAATGCTGTGTAATAGATTGCTATGTCTAGGATACAACTTTGGCTTTAAGAAACAGCATTATACCTATTTATAAAACAGTTGTAAAAAACTTAATCAGATCTTAGTAAAAATAAGGGTGTGGAGTTGAGTAAAGTCACAACTAGATTTAGAAAGACTCTTGCTGTTTCTATAGTATTAGCAGGATTAGTGGTTGTGAAAAGCTAGGCAAAAAAATCCTGTCTGACAAACTATTTTCTACTCTGTATCATAGCCTGACACATAAGAGAGCAATGCGAATTGTGGATCTTAAAGTAAATTTTGGAAAAGGCTTATCTCTTCATATATATTTCTCTCCCCAACTTCCATTAGGAGTATCTCCATTATTTTAGTGTCTGGACTACCAAAATCATGCTTTCAGTTAGGATCCAATGAGAGAAAAGCTGTGTGAGTCGCACCACCTATCCTCATGTGTCCCACACCAGCTGCAGACAGTTCTCTCCTTTCGTGTTCGGTTTCTTCCCTTTGTTTCTTTGGAGAAGGTGGGACTTTGTCGTAATTTTTTTCTTCATCACACATACAGAAGAGTATACATTATATCTGTGTAAAGGAAAAAAAAAGATGGATTAATTTAATGTTTACAGATTTATTTAAATGAGAGATCTAAGTATACTGAAAGGTTTTTGTCCCAAAGCAACAGGAACTCCTTTTTGTCACTAGATGTACAGTCCACTGCTGAAATAAGAATTAATTTTAATACTTGATATAAATTTGGGATATAAATTACATATGCACTGAGATTCATAGTTTGTGACATTTACCTAATATTGTCATCTGTATTAAAAGAAATAAAATGAAAAGCAGTTTCCCCTACTTCTATCCATAGTTTAAGCTTATCTTCTGAAAACAGAATATCATACATTTTTCTCCCTCAGCCATGTATGTATGTATGTATGTATGTATGTATGTATTTAACATCTTTATTGGAGTATAATTGCTTTACAATGGTGTGTTAGTTTCTGCTTTATAACGAAGTGAATTGGCTATACATTTACATATATCCCCATATCTCCCCCCTCTTGCATCTCCCTCCCTCCCACCCTCCCTATCCCACCCCTCTAGGTGGTCACAAAGCACCGAGCTGATTTCCCTGGGCCATGCAGCTACATCCCACTAGCTATCTGTTTTACATTTGATAGTGTATATTTGTCCATGCCACTTTCTCACTTCGTCCCATCTTACCCTTCCCCCTCCCCCTCCCCGTGTCCTCAAGTCCATTCTCTAGGTCTGTATCTTTATTCCTATCCTGCCCCTAGGTTCTTCAGAACCTTTTTTTTCTTTTTTCTTTCTTCTTTTTTTTAGATTCAAGCCATGTATTTATATAAATAGCTAAGAAAGTAAAAATGGAATATTTCTTTCTTGGGAAGCTCTCTATCTTAAAATATAATATAGGTTTCAGGTGTCTCAGAAGCAGTGGAGTTACTAAGTTTTGTATTTTGTAGGTCCTTCAACACAGTTTCTGGTGAGAAGTCACTTTTTAACAAAGTCCAGGCAAAATTTGCCGTATCTTTTGGGAGCAGAACTTCTTGAACTCTGCCTTGCATATTTACTCAGTTTTATTTATTTCATTGGGGAAGATGATCTGTATCCTAAACCAGATATTGTTTCTTAGATCCAGAGTCATATTTTCATTGCTTGTTTAGATAGCTTAATAGATTATAGAGCCATAATAGAGGATTTTTGTTTCTTATTTTTGTGTCTATTTCTGATAGATCCATTGCAGCTTTTATTTTCTCTCTGTAAAATGTATGTAATTCTTACTTTAATTTTACAAATTGAAGAATAAATTACTATAGCTCCTGAAAAATATTGTGTGGTTGGACATGATACAGAGGAGCCAGCAGGTATAAATGTTGTAAATGATAGTTAATTAAATGTTTTTGAGAAATATCCTGCAAATTAAGTTTTAAAAGCCTTTCTAAGGCCTGTCAGAGACTGGTTAATTAGGCCATTCTGCTATAAGGATTTCTTAGGTCACATTCAGCCCTAAAAATATGTGGTTCTTGATAATTTTGTGTATTGGGAATCACACAGCAGTCGCTGTATGCTTACTGAGAAACAGGGTGTCCGTAATATGAGGGACAGATGTCAGGTTAAGCCTGGGATTTTTTTCTCCATAATAAAAATTGGGCATCTCATGAAGGGGGTAGAATAGTCAATCAAGAAAATTTAGCTAGAAATTGTAAAATAAAATTACCTTGCCAGGAGGAGCAAAGTAATTGGGCTTTTAGTTGAAAAATTGAAAGTAGTACAGTTTTTGTTATTAACGTTGACTGTACTATGAAAGTTCTTCAGGATGATTATACCTAACCATTTAAGGGTTGTGCTGTTGCTAGTGGCTTTTAGACCTTGTTGACACCGATGACCTCACTTGAAAGTTATAGACTCTTTCCCAGGAACATGGACATATATCAGAATATTTTCTTCCTAGGAGTTTGTGCCAGTTTTAGAATCCAGTTCTACACCTTGCCAAATGAATTTGCAGTTTCTTTATAAATAAATAAATAAATAAGTGCTTATTCACATTTGTTCCTTTCGTGGCCAAGTACCTAATAGTGTTCTAGTCTGAAATCATTAATATTTACTGAGCACTTAATATGTGTCAGGCACATAGATGAATATGGTTCCTTATAAAAGTTCTAATAATCTGGTAGGGGGAAGTTTTAAGTAATACTGTAAGGAGACAGGCTCCTTTTCCTTAGCAGTGTTTTTGAGCTGTTATTTACTGAGAAATATTCTGAGGAAAGGGTAGGAAAAAAATTCAGCCTTCTTTCATTATTTATACCTTTTACTGTAATCACCCACTTCCAAAATAGCTCCACTTGACAGAAAGTGTAACCTTTGAATCCTGTGTTCTGTGTATTAGAAAAGAAATCCATTCTTGTATACGGTGATGAGTGTTGCAACAACTGTGATATTTCTGTAGAGAAATTTTAAGACTGTGGAGCTTCAGTTTCATCTTCTGTAAAGGAGGGTACTGAAAGAGAATGGCCTTTAGGATCTGTCATTCTGTAGAGTTATACTAGGATTTTGCTCTCTACCTTGTTCGCTTCATCTGTGATTAGGTACTCGACTTTAGTAAGATTTGGTAAAGACTAGTGTAATCAGTATTTTTAAAGTTACTGAGATTTGAAGGATGCTTATTAAGGATTAAGGCAATTTAAAAATATTTGTGTAGGTGATACCCATCCACTGTATTTAGAATTTTAATTTCATAAAAACAATTTTTAATTTTAGGAACAAGAGCTGAATGCTCGAGCCCGGGCCCTACAAGCTGCATCTGCATCCTGTTCATTTCGGCCCAATGGATTTGACGACAATGATCCACCAGGAAGCTGTGGACCAACTGGTGGTGGGGGTGGAGGAGGGTTTAATACAGTTGGCAGACTCGTATTTTGATGCTGAGAGAGTCCAAAATGCACTGGTCACAAAACATCCAATACTATGACTGTTTAAATGTCAGACTGTAACAAATATCATATCTATCTTTTATTTTTCTTTTCATTAGACCGTTATACAAGAAAACATAGTGCTTGTTTTCATTTTGTTGACAAAACGTTTATTAACAAAATGCATCATTGGGAAAAAATCTACCTCTTAAAATTCCATTTTCTTTTATGGTTAGACATGCTTGACCAAAAATTTTCAGAGGCAAATATGTACCTGGTCCCTAATTAAGCTGCATTAAATTTAGTAGAGGCAATTAAATGGTCCTGTCCTCAGTTCTACTGAACAAAAGATAGATTTCATTTAGCATCCTTTATAAAAGAATTGGTGTTAGAGGTGAAGGAAATATTGTTAGTAAGGAAAGAAAGAAAATCTTTTATTTCCTGTGTAGTTACCCCATTATTAAATTCAAGTCTTTGAGAATACTAGAGATGATATAGTCTCTCATGAAGGCAATAACATAAACTTTTATCGAGCTGTAGTACTTTTCAGGTTTGTTCAGTGCTGTCTTCAGCATCACTGTATCTACATTTCAAGTACAAATGTTTTAAAAAAGGATTATTTATACATATGTGCTGAATTGATTTTAAGAAAGGTGCATGATCCTGTAGGAGCCACATTTTTACCTAAAAATTGCTAACTTTGTAGTGTTTCTAATTGTTTGAGGATTTTAAAAATTCTATTTCAGGGAGTATATCTTCTGTGTGTTTTGAAGGAGGTGAGTTCTGTATGTGCCTTGCAGTACTGTAATTCAAAAATAGGAATCTTTGGCTGCGGAAAAGTTTTTTACAAATGAAATGTTAGGAAGTAATTTTTTGTGCTAATGTTAAAATTATAACCTTTTGAAAGGTATTAGATTTTCCTGAAGTAAAATCTGATGGTTCTAAATCAATAAGTGTAATAGTTTGTTTTTAACTCTTCGAAGAATTCAGAGGAAATCAACCTAGTCAAGTAAAAAAATTTTTTCGATTTTGTTACTTAATCCTCAGAATATTAAACATTGATCACATATTTTTAGAGTTATACATTTGTGGGGTTTTTTGTTTTTTCTCATTTGAGTCATGCGTTTTGCACAGTTGTTTCTGTTTCACAGTTTCAGATAAAATGTCGAAATGTCAGCCCCTGTGGTCCCACATTTTCTTTTGCCAGGAAACTGGAAACAAGTCACTTCTCCTGGGTCTTGATTATACAGTATTTAGAAGTTATCCCAATTGTCCCCATTCCTAAAAGTTTTAACTTATCCATGGTGTACATTGTTCTGAAGATTGGTCACATATTTATTTTGAAAACATTTTAAGGAAAGAATGTTCTTTGGTGATTTGGGGTTTATCTTTTTCCCAAGCTTTTAATGGCAGTGGTTAAAAACAGAACTCCTCATCTTCATTCTACTACTCCACTCCTAACCTGTTTCTAGTCACCAGGAAGATTAGGAAAACTGACTGGATTAGTTAAAAACTGGAAATTCTTTTGCAGAATTGAGACTTCTCTTGCCTATAAATCACTGAACCAGAAAGTTTTTTTTATCAACTGTCTTTCCTCTGGACTTCCTATTGTTCTAATAATGAATGTCTAAGCTATGCGTTCAGTTATCCACTGGCTAGATAATGATTTATAGTCAGACTATATCAGTCTTAGCATCTATTGAAATTGGTAAAGTCATGTAATACTTGGTGGGTTGATAGTGGGCTCAGCTGCTTCTACTAGAAACTTCCATAAAGACAATTAGACCTACACAAAGTTTTATCTATGAAAATAGCAAGTCATTCAAAGATTTTTATGTGTCAAGGTAATACATATTGAATTTTCAAAATGATAAGAGAAAGATGAAACTCTCGTTATATAATAATACTGAGCATATTTAGATAACTTCATACCACTACCAAAGACTGGAAATTAAAGATTTCCTTTTAAGATTAAAAATATAGTAACATTAATTATTTGCTGAACTTTTATTTATTTTAGAGAAAATTGTTAATTTTTTCCTTTTTTTTAAAACATTTTTATTGGAGTATAACTGCTTTACAATGGTGTGTTAGTTTCTGCTGTATAGCAGAGTGAATCAACTATACATATACATATATCCCCATATCTCCTCCTTCTTGGTCTCCCTCCCACCCCTCTAGGTGGACACAAAGCATGAAGCTGATCTCCCTGTGCTATGTGGCTGCTTCCCACTAGCTAACTATTTTACATTTGGTAGCGTATATACGTCCGTGCCACTCTCTCACTTTGTCCCAGCTTATCCTTCCCCTTCCCCATGTCCTCAAGTCCATTCTCTACGTCTGTGTCTTTATTCCTGTCCTGCCCCTAGGTTCAACAGAACCATTTTTTTTTTAGATTCCATATATATGTGTTAGCATATGGTATTAGTTTTTCTCTTACTTCACTCTGTATGTGAATTTTTTTAATTGAAGTATAGTTGATTTACAATGCTGTGCTAATTTCTGTTGTACAGCACAGTGATTCAATTATACATATATATACATTCTTTATTATATTCTTTTCCATTTTGGCTTAGCTCAGAATATTGAATACAGTTCCCTGTGCTATACAGTAGGACCTTGTCGTTTATCCCTTCTATATGTTATAGTTTGTACCTGCTAACCCCAAACTCCCAGTCCATCCCTCCCATGCCCCTCCTCCGCCTTTGCAACCACAAGTCTGTTCTCTATGTCTGTGTGTCTGTTTCTGTTTTGTAGATATGTTCCTTTGTGTCATATTTTAGATTCCATGTATAAGTGATATATTGTCTTTCTCTTTCTGACTTATTTCACTTAGTATGGTAATCTATAGTTCCATCCATGTTGCTGCAAATGGCATTATTTCATTCTTTTTTATGGCTGAGTAGTATTCCATTGTGTATATGTACCACATCTTCTTTATCCATTCATTTGTTGATGGACATTTACATTGTTTCCATGTCTTGGCTATTGTGAATAGTGCTGCTATGAACATAGGGGTGCATGTATCTTTTTGAATTATAGTTTTGTCTGGATATATGCCCAGGAGTGGGATTGCTAGATCATATGGTAATTCTGTTTTTAGCTTTTTGAGGAACCTTCATACTGTTTTCCATAGTGGCTGCACCAACTTACATTCCCACCAACAGTGTAGGAGAGTTCCCTTTTCTCCACAGTCTCTCCAGCATTTGTTATTTGTAGAGTTTTTAGTGATGGCCATTCTGACTGGTGTGAGTTGGTACCTCATTGTAGTTTTGATTTGCATTTGTCTAATAATTAGTGATGTTGAGCATCTTTTCATGTGCCTATTGGTTATCTGTGTGTCTTTGAAGAATGTCTATTTAGGTCTTCTGGCCATTTTTCTATTGAGTTGTTTCTTTGTTATTGAGTTGTATGAGCTGTTTGTATATTTTGGAAATTAAGCCCTTGTCGGTCACATAGTTTGCAAATATTTTCTTCCATTCCGTAGGTTGTCTTTTCATTTTGTTTATGGTTTCCTTTGTAAATTTCATTAGATCTCATTTGTTTATTTTCGTTTTTATTTCTATTGCCTTGGGAGACTGACCTAAGAAAACATTGGTACAATTTCTGTCAGAGAATGTTTTGCTTATTATCTCTTCTAGGAGTTTTATGGTGTCATGTCTTATGTTTAAGTCTTTAAGCCATTTGAGTCTATTTTTATGCATAGTGTCGGGGTGTGTTCTAACTTCACTGATTTACATGCGGCTGTCCAGCTTTCCCAGCACCCATTGCTGAAGAGACTGTCTTTTTTCCTATTGTATATTCTTGCCTCCTTTGTCTAAGATTAATTGTCCATAGGTGTGTGGGTTTATTTTGGGGCTCGCTATTCTGTCCCATGTATCTGTATGTCTGTTTTTGTGCCAGTACCATGCTGCTGTGATTACTGTAGCTTTGTAGTATTATCTGAGGTCTGGGAGGGTTATGCCTCCATCTTCGTTCTTTTTCCTCAGGATTGCTTTGGCAATTCTGAGTCTTTTATGGTTCCATGCAAATTTTAGGATTATTCTAGTTCTGTGAAAAATGTCATGGGTAATTTGTTAGGGATCTCATTAAATCTGTAGATTGTTTTGGGCAGTATGGCCATTTAACAATATTAATTCTTTCAATCCAAGAGCGTGGGATACCTTTCCATTTCTTTGAATCACCTTTAGTTTCCTTTATTAATGTTTCACAGTTCTCAGCATTTAAGTCTTTTGCCTTCTTAGCCAGGTTTATTCCTAAGTACTTTTTTTTTTTTTTGGTGCAATTATAAAAGGTAGTCTCTTTTTTACATTCCCTTTCTGATATTTCATTGTTAGTGTAAAGAAATGCAACTGATTTCTGTATGTTAATCTCGTATCCTGCTACCTTGCTGAATTTGTTTATCAGTTCTAGTAGTTTTTGTGTGGAATCTTGAGGGTTTTCTATATATAGTATCATGTCATCTGCATGTAATGACAGTTTTACCTCTTCCCTTCCAATTTGGATACCTTTTATTTATTTTTCTTGCCTGAGTGCTGTGGCTAGGACTTCAGTAGTATGTTGAATAAAAGTGGTGAGAGTGGGCATCTGTATCATGTTGTATTGATTTTAGTGGGAAGGCTTTCACCTTTTCACCGTTGAGTGTTATATTGGCTCTGGGTTTGTCATAAATAGCTTTTATTATGTTGAGATATGTTCCTTCTATATCTACTTTAATAGGAGTTTTTATCATGAATGGATGTAGAATTTTGTCAAATGTTTTTTCTGCATCTGTTGAGATGATTGTGTGGTTTTTGTCTTTTGTTGATGTGGTGTATCACATTGATTTGCATATGTTGAACCATACTTGTGAACATGGGATGAATACCACTGGTTGTATAAAATCCTCTTCCTGTATTGATACTTTTATCATGTTATAGTGTCCTTATCTTTCTTTATGGCCTTTGTTTTAAAGTCTATTTTGTCTAATATGAGCATTGCGACCCCTACTTTCTTGTCATTTATGTTTGCGTGAAATATCTTTCTCCATCCCCTTACTTTCAATCTATGTGTGTCCTTTGCCCTAAAGTGACTCTCTTGTAGGCAGCATATTATAGGCTCTTGTTTTTTTTATCCAATCTGCCACTCTTATGTCTTTTGATTGGATCATTTAGTCCATTGACATTTAAGGTAATTATTGATATGTATTTATTACTATTTTAAACCTTGTTTTCCTGTTGTTTTTATATTTCTTCCTTGTCCCTTTTTCTTTTTTGCTTTTCCTTTTGTGATTTGATTTTTTTTTTTTTTTTTTGGATTATACTTATGTTCTCTTCCCTTTGGTGTTTGTGACTTTATTGTATGTTTTTGATTTGTTTTGGTTACCCTGTTTTTCAAGTATGTTAACCCCTTCCTACATCTACTTTGCCTTAGACTGGTAGTCATATAGGCTCAAATGCATTCTTTAAAATAAAATTAAAACCAAAAAAAGAATCTAAATTTTCTTTCTCTCCTCCCCCACATTTTGTGATTTTGATGTCCTCTTTTACAGCTTCATGTTCATCCTTTTGCTGTTCCTTGTGGTTATCATCACTTTCACAAATAGATTTTTTTTTCTTTTTAATCTGTATACTGGCTCATTTAAGTGATTTACTTTCCTATTGTGATTTCCTCTTTCCTATAGCTTCTTGCCTCTTTTCTATTTAGAGAAATCCTTTCAATATTTCTTTTAGGATAGGTTTAGTATTGCTGTATTCTTTCAGTTTTTGCTTTTCTAAGAAATTCCTTATCTCTTTCTATTTTAAACGGTAATCTTGCTGGGTGGAGTATTCTCGGTTGCAGACTTTTCCCTTTCAAGACTTTGAATATATTTTGCCATTCTCTTCTGGCCTGTAACATTTCTGTAGAAAAATCAGCTGATAGCCCTATGGGGGTTCCCTTGTAATTAACCTTGTTTTTCTCTTGCTGCCTTTAGAATCCTTTCTTTAACATTTGCCATTTTAATTATAATATGTCTTGGTGTACGTCTGTTTGGGTTCATCTTCTTTGGAACCCTGTGCTTCCTGTACCTGGATATCTGTTTCCTTCTTTAAGTTTGAGAAGTTTTCAGCCATAATTTCTTCAAATACATTTTCAATCCCCTTTTCTCCTTCTTCTCCTTCTGGAATCCCTATTATGCATAGATTGGCAGGCTTTTAATTATCCTATAGGTCTCTCATACTGCTTTCATTTCTTTTCATTTGGCTTTCTGTCCGCTGTTCTGACTGGGTGATTTCCATTATTCTATCTTCCAGATCATTTACTCATTCTTCATTCTTACTTCATTCTTACTGCTGTTCATTGCCTTTAGTTCAGCTTTTGCCTCTGCAAATGAATTTTCTGATTTTCCTTGGCTCCTCCTCCTATTTTCTAGTTCCTTTTTAAAGTAATCTGCATTTCTGTCGACAGCCTTTCTAATTCCTTTAGTATTTTCATTATCTCCTCTTTAAACTTGGTGTCTATTAGACTGAAGAGGTCTCTTTCGTTGTTCTTTCAGGGGAATTCTCTTGGTCTTTTAAGTGGGAGTGGTTCCTCTGCTTCTTCATTTTACTTACATTTCTCTTACTCTGAGTTTAGGAGAAACAGTTATCTACTGTGGTCTTGGAAAGCTATTTATACGTGGGAGTGTCCCTGTGCACCTTGGGTAGGTTTATTATTTTGGGCGCAAGGGCTCTTTTTAGTATGGATGCCTGCCACCTTTTTCCTCAGCGTGTGCTGGCTGTTATCCCCTTGATAGGGGATACACAGATGTGGTGGTTCGTGCACCCTCCCAGAGCCCTCAACAGGGCAGTGGTGGCCAGTACGCACTCCCAGATCTCAACAGCAGAGGCTTGTGCATGCTCCTAGATCCCACAACAGTGGTGGCAACGGCTGGCACACACTCCCAGATCTCTCAGTGGTGGCAGCTCACACGTGCTCCAGAGCCTGCAACGGCAGAGGCAGCAGTTGGCACCTGCTCCCTGATATTTCAGCAGTGGTGTGCATTGGTGGCAGCAGCTCACACCCACCCCCAGGGCTCGTGACAGCAGTGTCCTGTCACCTGAGAGTGCGCACATGGGGAAAGAGTCTCCTATGGCAGGGCCGGGCCCTCCCCTCGCCCGCCCCCCAGCAATGGCGCCTCACCTCTACAGCAGGCCAAGGATTCGTCTACTTGCACGCTCGGTTACAGCCACATCACACTCCAGCCCTTTCAGGCTGTCTCCTCACAGCCGAGCCCAGTCCTCTCCCTGGGCCTGACCTCTGAAGCCTGAGCTTCAGCACCCAGCCCCCATCTGCACCAGCAGACATGCATCTCAGGCTGGGGATTGCAGGGCAGCAGCACTGACAATCTGTTCGTCTCTCTCCATTTTGCCTCCCAAAAACAGGTTGCTGCACTCTCCTCCGAGGCTCCAAAGCTTCTCCTCCATCCAGGCTGATCTCCCCACCAGTGAGAGGACTTCCCAGGGTGCAGGAACCTTTCCTCTTTCACAGCTCACTCCCAGGGCCACAGGTCCCATCCTGATTCCTTTTTTTTTTTTTTTCTTTGTCTTTTGTCCTACCTGGTTACATGGAGATTTTCTTGCCCTTTTGGAAGTCTGAGATCTGCTAGCATGCAGTAGATGTTCTGTGAGAATAGTCCCACATGTTGATATATTTTTGATTTATTTTTGGGAGGAGGTGACCTCCATGTCCTACTACTATGCCATCTTGATCGCTCTTCTTATTTGCTGAATTTAAAGTATTAATACCTATGGAAGATTTGGAACCAGAATAATGAGACACTTCATTCAAAAACTCATCTAACTGACCCTTTTCAATAAGCTAATACTAAGGATTGCTAAGGATCATTTTATTCCTCAGTAATTAGCATCTCCATTGCTTTCATGCAGCTTTATTTGATTGTCGTATTTGGTCTTTTCTTTCTCCCATATTCCTAACCCTTGTACTTTCCTCTGACTCTTGCATATAAGGTCTGACTGAAGGCTGACTAGAGAACTACTGTTTCTCTTTAGTTCAGCCTAAGGTAATCAGTTTAAATGAAGCTGCTCATTGCTGCTGAGAAGAGTACATTAGGCCTCACTAACAAAAATAAAAAACTAGAAATCTAAGTCTATTCTTTCAAGGATGTTTATTGACACATTGAGAAAAGTAGAATTTTTTTCCAGAGAGATATAGAGAGAAGAAAATACATGTGATGTTGTTGGATATGTAAGCCCTTGTAACCCATCCACTAAGAAAATGCCTGTGCACCTCTGACTCATGACATTTACATAGCTCATGTTGGAGAAAGGAATGTAGCTCATTCCCCAAGTATCTTCCCATCACTTCTCTTCCAGCTGAATAATCAGAGAAACAGGGCAGCATTGTGTTAGAGATCCCTGACTTTCGTTTCCTTACTTTAAGTTTCCAGAAGAATCCTTTGGATGTAGAAGTAAAGAGCTCTCATAATGTCTAGAGGTATTGTGGGACTTTGTGGCAGGTTCAGAAGGCCTATTATATTTTTAACTCACATTTGGAAAGAACAAAAGTATTTCGAAAGTAAGTCTTAACCTCAAATCCATAATGTTCTTTGTCATTTAGTTCCATTCTTTTTATGATAATGTTATTTACAAAAGCAGTTATATTTTCATAGACTACCTCTTCAAAAACTTTTTGCTACCTCTTTTAAAAGGGGATTGAATGCTTATTGCGTGCCCAGCACAGTTTAAGGAAGACATAATTGGCATAATCTGTCCAGTACACATATCTTAATATAAATCACCATTTTGATGTTGTATTCTTAGTTCCAGTTCTTAATTCCCAGTATATATTTTCCTATGATTATGCACTTCACATAATATGCACTATACAAAGAGAGCTTTTTAAACGAATATTTCAGAGAAAATAATATATATATGGCATCTTATCTCATAAGTGTTATACTTTGTATATATTTTTACCCTCTGTTTTTTCTAATAAGTTTAGATTTCTGAAACTAAATAGTCCTGAAGTAATGGATAAGTTCTTCACATCTTAGGAAAACTTATTAGGAAATGTTAACTATGATTAATAACTTAGTAACATAATCTACAGGAATAAGGTTAAACCTTGGATAATGTGATCTTGTAACTAACAGGTTAAAGTGAAAGCAAGGAAATTTGAATTGAAGTTAACCCAATGACTCTCTTCCACTGGAAGGGAACCAGAAAGCGTGTTGCCATTGTTGCTGCTCATGGTCTTCTTTCAGTAGTGAAGGATGTCACCTTGAAGACAAAGCCTACACACAAAGGAGGGCAAAGCAAAGCAAAGCAAAGCAAGAGAATTGTAGAGAAATAGTGCTGGAGTCCTGACTGTACTTCACTCAGTCCTCATGACCCGAGTTTCTTGCTATACCAGGGATGGAATAAGAACTAACTGAGAGGAGCTTGGGACAAGATGGCAGAGTAGAAGGATGTTGGGCTCACTTCCTCTCACGAGCACACCAAAATCACAACTGCTGAACAGCAATCAATAAAAAAGACTGGAACCTGCCAAAAAAGGTAGTCTTCATCCAAGGATATAAAGAAGAAGCCACAAGATGGTAGGAGAGGCGCACTTGTGATATAATCAAATCCCGTACTCCCTAGGTGGGCAATCCACAAACTGGAGAAAATTATATTGCAGAAATTCTCCCACAGGAGTGAGAGCTCTGAGCCCCACGTCAGGCTTCCCAGCCTGGGAGTCTGGCATTAGGAGGAGCCCACAGAGTATTTGGCTTTGAAGGCCAGTGGGGCTTGATTGCAGGAGCTCCACAGGACTGGGGGGAACAGAGACCCCACTTTTGGAGAGTGCACACAAGGTCTCACACATACCGGGACACAGGGCAAAAGCAGAGTTTTCATGGGAGCCTGGGCTGGACCTACCTGCTGGTCTTGGAGTGTCTCCTGGGGAGGCGGGGTGTGACTATGACTCTCCCTGGGGATGTGGACACTGGTGGTAGAGATTTCAGGGAAAGTTCAGCTATGTGGACTTGAGGAGGCAGACGTCTTGCTTGTGTCATCAGCGTGAAGACCTGGCCCCACCCAACAGCCTGTAGACTCCAGTGCTGGAAGCCTCAGGCCAAACAACCAACAGGGTGGGAACACAGCCCCACCTATCAGCACACAAGCCACCTAAAAACTTCCTGAGCCCACAGCTGCCTCTAGACACACCCCTTGACATGGACCTGCTCACCAGACTGCCAAGACCCAGCTCCACCTACCAGTGGATAGGCACCAACTTCTCCCACCAGGAAGCCTGCACAAGCCTGTAGACCAACCTCACCCACCAGGAGACAGACACCAGAAGCAAGAATACTACAATCCTGCATCCTGCAGAACTGAGTCTGCAAACACAGAAATTTAGATAAAATGAGATGGCAAAGGAATCTGTTCTAGATGAAGGAACAAGATAAAACCCCAGAAGAACAACTAAGTAAAGATAGGCAGTCTACCCAAGAAAGAGTTCAGAGTACTGAATGTAATGATGATCCAAGATCTCAAGAAAAGAATGAATGCACAGAGTGAGAAGTTACAAGAAATTATTAACAAAGAATTAGAAAATATAAAGAACAACCAAGCAGAGTTGAAGAATACAATAATTGAAATGAAAAATACACTAGAAGGAATCAACAGCAAAATAAATGAGGCAGAAGAGTGAATAACTGAGCTGGAAGACAGAATGGGGGAAATCACTGCCATGGAACAGAATAAAGAAAAAAGAATGAAAAGAAATGAGGACAGTTTAAGAGACTTCTGAGACAACAATAAATGCACCAATATTTGCATTATAGGGGTCCCAGAAGGACAAGAGAGAAAGAAAGGGCCTGAGGAAATATGTGAAGAGATAACAGATGAAAACTTGCCTAACATGGGAAAAGAAACAGTCATCCAAGTCCAGGAAGTGCAGAGAGTGCCAGGCAGGTTAACCCAAGGAGAAACCAAGACACATAATAATCAAACTGACAACAATTAAAGACAAAGAGAAAATATTAAAAGCAACAAGGGAGAAGCAACAAATAACATACAAGTTCATCCCCATAAGGATATCAGCTGATTTTTCAGCAGAAACTCTGCAGGCCAGAAGAGAGTGACATGATTTTTTAAAGTGATAAAAGCAAAAAACCTATAACCAAGAATACTCTACCCAGCAAGGCTCTCTTTCGGATTCGATGGAGAAATCAAAAGCTTTACATACAAGCAAAAGTTAAAAGAATTCAGCACCACCAAACCAGCTTTACAACAAATGCTAAAGGAACTTCTCTAGGTGGAAAAGAAAATGCCACAACTAGAAACAAGAAAAGTATGAAATGGGAAAGCTCACCAGTAAAGGTAAATATACAGTAAAGGTAGGAAATCATCCACACACAAATACATCAAAACCAGTAATCATGAGATCAGGAGAGTACAAATGCAGGATATTTTAAAATGCATTTGAAATTAAGAGATCAGCCACTTAGAATAATCATGTATATATAGACACTGCTATATCAAAACCTCATGGTAACCACAAACCAAAAATCTATAATAGATATACACACAAAAAAGAAAATGGAATCCAAACACAGCACTAAAAATAGTCATCAAATCACAAGGCAAGATAACAAAAGAGGAAAGGAAGGAAAAAGATCTACAAAAACAAATCCAAAACAATTAACAAAATGGCATTAAGAACGTGTATATCAATAATTACCTCAAATGTAAATGGATTAAGTGCTCCAACCAAAAGACAGACTGGCTGAATGGATAAAAACACAAGACCCATATATATGCTGTCTACAAGACACCCACTTCAGATCTAGAGACACATACAGACTGAAAGTAAGGTGATGGAAAAAATATTCCATGCAAATGGAAATCAAAGAAAGCTAGAGTAGTAATACTCATATCATACAAAATAGACTTTAAAATAAAGACTGTTACAGGAGAAAAAGAAGGACATTAAATAATGATCAAGGGATCAATTCAAGAAGAAGATATAAAAATTGTAAATATATATGCACCCAACATAGGAGCACCTCAGTATATAAGGTAAGTGCTAATAGCCATAAAAGGTGAAATTGACAGTAACACAATAATAGTGGGGGATTTTAACAACCCACTTACATCAATTGAAAGATCATCCAGACAGAAAACAAATAAAGGAAACACAGGCCTTAAATGACACATTAGACCAGGTGGACTTAAGTGATATTTATAGAGCATTCCACATGAAAGCAGCAGAATACACATTCTTTTCTAGTGTACATAGAATATTCTCCAGGTAGATCACATGCTGGGCCACAAAGCAAGCCTTGGTAAATTTAAGAAAACTGAAATCATATCAAGCATCTTTTCAGACCACAACACTATGAGTGAAAATCAACTACAAGAAAAAAACTGTAAAAAACACAAACACGTGGAGGCTAAACAATATGCTACTAAACAACCAATGGATCACTGAAGAAATCAAAGAGGAAATCAAAAAATACCTAGAGATAGGGCTTCCCTGGTGGCGCAGTGGTTGAGAGTCCGCCTGCCGATGCAGGGACACGGGTTCGTGTCCCGGTCCGGGAAGATCCCACATGCCACGGAGCGGCTAGGCCCGTGAGCCATGGCCGCTGAGCCTGCGTGTCCAGAGCCTGTGCTCCGCAATGGGAGAGGCCACAACACTGAGAGGCCCGCATACTGCAAAATATATATATATATAGAGAGAGAGAGAGAAAGAGAGAGAGAGAGAGAGAGAGAGGGAGATAAAAATGAAAACACAATGATCCAAAACCAATGGGACACAGCAAAAGCAGTTCTAAGAGGGAAGCGTATAGTGATACAAGCTTACCTCAAGAAACAAGAAAACTGGGCTTCCCTGGTGGCGCAGTGGTTGAAAGTCCGCCTGCCGATGCAGGGGACATGGGTTCGTGCCCCGGTCCGGGAAGATCCCACATGCCGCAGAGTGGCTGGGCCTGTGAGCCATGGCCGCTGAGCCTGCGTGTCCGGAGCCTGTGCTCCACAACGGGAGAGGCCACAACAGTGAGAGGCCTGCGTACCACAAAAAAAAAAAAAGAAAGAAAGAAAAAAGAAAACTGGTGAATAAATAACCTAACCTTACAGCTAAAGCAACTAGAGAAAGGAGAGCAAAAAAACCCCAAAGTTAGTAGAAGGAAAAATATCATAAAGATCAGAGCAGAAATAAATGAAATGGAAACAAAGAAAAAAATAGCAAAGATCAATGAAACTAAAAGCTGGTTCTTTGAAAAGATAAACAAAACTGATAACCCTTTAGCCAGACTCATCAAGAAAAAACAGGGACAGGCACTGAATGAACAAAATTAGAAATGAAAAAGGAGAAGTTAACAACAGACACCACAGAAGTACAAAGGACAATAAGAGACTACTACAAGCAACTGTATGCCAATAAAATGGACATAGAAGAAATGGACAAATTCTTAGAAAGGTACAATCTCCCAAGACTGAACCAGGAAGAAATAGAAAATATGAACAGACCAATTACAAGTACTGAAATTTAATCTGTGATTTTAAAACTCCCAACAAACAAAAACCCAGGACCATATGGCTTCACAGGCAAATTCTATCAAACATTTAGAGAAGAGTTAACATCTATCCTTCTGAACTATTACAAAAAAATTGCACAGGAAGGAACACTCCCAGGCTCATTCTATGAGGCCAGCATTACCCTGATACCAAAACCAGACAAAGATACCACAAAGAAAGAAAATTACACACCAATATCACTGATGAACTTAGATGCAAAAATCCTCAACAAAATACTATCAAACTGAATCCAACAAACATTAAAAGGATCATACACCATGATCAAGTGGAATTTATCACAGAGATACAAGGATTTTTCAACTTCCGCAAATCAAGCAGTTTGATACACCACATTAACAAACTGAAGAATAAAAACCATATGATCATCTCAATAGATGTAGGAGAAGCTTTTGATAAAATTCAACATCCATTTATGACAGTAAAAGTGTCACTCACTGTTTGCAGATGACAGATACATAGAAAATCCTAAATATGCTACCAGAAAACTACTAGAGCTTATCAGTGAATTCTGTAAAGTTGCAGGATACAAAATTAACACAGAGAAATCAGTTGCATTTCTATAAACTCACAATGAAAGATCAGAAAAAGAAATTAAGGAAACAAACCCATTTACCATTGCATCAAAAAGAATAAAATACTTAGGAATAAACCTCCCGAAGGAGGCAAAAGACCTGTACTGTGAAAACTATAAGATGCTGATGAAAGAAATCAAAGATGACACAGATTGAAAGATATACTGTGTTCTTGAATTGGAAGAATCAATATTGTTAAAATGACCATACTGCCCAAGGCAGTCTACAGATTCAATGCAATCCTTATCAAATTACCAATGGCATTTTTCATAGCTCTAGAGCAAAAACAAATCTTAAAATTTGTATGGAAACACAAAAGACCCCGAATCACCAAACAATCTTGAGAAATGGAGCTGGAGGAATCAGGCTCCCTGGCATCAGACTACACTACAAAGCTACAGTAATCAAAACAGTATGGTACCGGCACAAAAACAGACTTATAGATCAATGGAACAGGATAGAAAGCCCAGAAACAAACCCACACACCTACAACAAAGGAGGCAACACCATAAAATGGAGAAAAGACAGTCTCTTCAATAAGTGGTGCTGGGAAAACTGGACAGCTACATGTAAAGAATGAAATTAGAAAATCCTCTAACACCATAAACAAAAATAAACTGAAAATGGATTAAAGACCTAAATGTAAGGCCAGATACTATAAAACTCTTAGAGGATAACATAGGCAGAACACTCTTTGACACAAATCACAGCAATATCTTTTTGGATCCATCTCCTAGAGTAATGGAAATAAAAACAAAAATAAACAGATGTGACCTAATTAATCTTAAAAGTGTTTGCACAGCAAAGGAAACCATAAACAAAATGAAAAAGACAACCTACAGAATGCGAGAAAATATCTGCAAACAGTGTGACTGACAAGGGATTAATCTCCAAAATATATAGATAGCTCATACAACTCAATATCAAAAAAAAAAAACCAATCAAAAAATGGGCAGAATATCTAAATAGACATTTCTCCAAAGAAGACACACAGATGGTCAATCACATGAAAAGATGCTCAATACTGCTAATTATTAGAGAAATGCAAGTCAAAACCACAATGGGGTATCATCTCACACCAGTCAGAATGGCTATCATCAAAAAGTCTACAAATAATAAATGCTGGAGAGGGTGTGGAGAAAAGGGAACACTACACTGTTGGTGGGAATGTAAATTAGTAGAGCCACTATGGAAAATGGTGTGGAGGTTCCTTTAAAAACTAAACATGGAGCTACCATATGACCCTGCAATCCCACTCCTGAGCATATATCTGGAGAAAACCATAATTCGAAAATATGGATGCACCCCAATGTTCATAGAAGCACTATTTGCAATAGCCAAGACATGGAAACAACCTAAGTGTGCGTCGACAGATGAATGGATAAAGAAGACGTGGAATATATATATCAATACAATGGAATATCACTCCATCGTATAAAAAAAGCCATAAAAAAGAAGGAAATATTGCTATTTGCAACAACATGGATGGACCTAGAGTTTATCATACTAAGTGAAATAAGTCAGAGAAAGACAAATATCATGAATATCGCTTGTATGCAGAATCTAAAAAAATGATACAAATGAACTTGTTTACAAAACAGAAAGAGACTTGCAGACAAAGGAAACAAACTTATGGTAACCAAAGTGGAAAGGTGGAGGGAGGGATAAATTAGGAGTTTGGGAGTAACATATACACACTACTGTATATATATAAAATAGATAACCAACAAGGACCTATTGTATAGCATAAGGAACTATACTCAGTATTTTATAATAACATACATTGGAAAAGAATCTGAAAAACTGAATCACTTTGCTGTACACCTGAAACTAACACAACATTGTAAGTCAACTATACTTCAGTTTAAAAAATAAAGAAAATTTAAAAATAAAGAAAAAGATAAGCCAAAAAAATTTAACCCAATGAAGCTTAAAAAAGAACTCTAAAATATAAGTTCTTCCATATACATTCTTAAGCATTTACCAAACTGTCATATCATTATAATGTTAGCCTTATTTTTTGTTTTACTAAGTTAATTTTCTTACAGAGTCCTTTTTGGAAGTGAATGAACCTCAAAATGAATGAGGGATTTAAAAAAGCAAGGATTCAAAGTAAACAGTTCTTTAAAAAAAAATAGGGTTTCTCTGGTGGCACAGTGGTTGGGGGTCCGCCTGCTGGTGCAGGGGACGTGGGTTCGTGCCCTGGCCCAGGAGGGTCCCGCATGCCGCGGAGCGGCTGGGCCCGTGGGCCGTGGCCGCTGGGCCTGCGCGTCCGGAGCCTGTGCTCCGCGACGGGAGAGGCCGCGGCAGTCAGAGGCCCGTGTACCGCAAAAAGGAAGGAAAAATAATAAAAAGGAAAAAGTTAGCTTATAAAGAAACTGCAGGTTTCCTATATGAAAAGAAGTTTTGCTATAGAAATAATTTTAAAGAAATAAAGAGTTTTATTCAACAAATTAACTATCTGGGTTTTACAAAATCAAAGGGATTTGTTATGTAAAACCTTTAGCCACAGTGTTACATAACCAATGTGGATTTAAAATTAAAAATAGAATCTAAGAAGTCAGCCAAGTGTGTAGCCAGCTCTCTGTGTCAGTTATGGCCTGCAGTCGTTTTTCTCTTAATAAATCTCATGTTTTCAAGTTTTGCTTTGTATGCTAGACACACACACACACACATCTTGATTTCAGAGGGATAAAAAGGTTAGCCTTTCCTGGCTAGATCAGCAGTTTTCAACCTTGTATTATGTTAGTAACACTTGGAAAGCTTTTAAAAAATAATACCATGCCTGGCCCTGCCCCTGCCCCAGGCCTATTAAATTACATGGGGAGTGGGCACCAATATTTTCTGAAGTTCCTCACATGATTTAAATGTGCAACCTTGGTTGAGAACTTCTGGGTTAGAAAAGGAGTTGTTTTCTCTAGGGCTTTTATCTAAGGACACTAACATGTTGAGTGTCTATCATGTGCTGGATACTGATAGATATTTATATGTCTTGTTAACTTATATCAGCCCTGTAAGTGAGTTCATACCTTTACCATCCCTTACTCTTTTATGGATAAAGTGAAGACTCAGATTAAGGAACTTGCTCAAAATTTTGAAGCTAAAAAATCAGAAATTGAGATTTTTAAAAATCATAATTGAGATTTTAATCCAGGTCTTCAGAACTCCAAAGTCAATGCTCTGACAGAGGGACAGTAACAAGTAGGAGAAAAATGTGATCAAAAGACTTAAGCAAATTACATATTAATAAGGGTTTGCAATAAACTTAATGAAATAAAATTTCTATAATCTGTATCAATTATACTTTTGCACTCCAAACATTATTCATAAAAGGAAAAATGTGAGACCTGCTTTGTTAAAACTTATATGGTTGAGAAACACGGTTCTGAGCAAACTCATTTGCTACATCTGTTTAATCTCTGTTTACTAGCCTTATTTCTTCCATTCTTCCTTTTCTGTCCTCCCAAGTCATACTGGACCTTGTATAGTTCTTATTCAGACAACATTATATACTTGCCATCTCTAGGCTTTTGCACATGCAAGTCTCAGTATAGCACACCATTCCCCTCACCCCACTTTTCCCTCCCTGTTTTCATTTGACTAATTCCTGCTCACCTGTCAAAATGCTCAAGTCTTCTCATAAAAACGTCCCAAACTGACTAGTCTCCCCTTTTGTCCTGGGTTGTGTCTTGTGCTTCTCCTTGAAAAGACCATGGCTTAGTAATGGAGCTAAATTAGCCTTAAAGGCTGATCCTCTATAGCAACAAAGATTAAAAGCAGGTCTTAACACAAACAGGCTATTTTAGTTAGCATAAAATTCAAGTTAACTCATGTATAAGCCAGAATGACTTCCTTATATCTCAATATGTGAAATTTTCTTTTATCATTTCCCTGTTACAATGACAAGATGTTCTTTCCAATCTCCTTCTTCTACTCTTCCTGCGAAAGACCCTGCACCCCACTAAATCATGTTACACAAACATATAACTATAATCCAGGTACAAACATTTCCCCAAAGACCCTATTTTTCTATAAAACAATAGGTCGATGCTTATATTTAACTCTTAATAAACACTTAAATTTTGGGGGAGGAAAAAAAAGCTGACTTTCAAAGGCTCAAACTCATCTGTAAGTAATTTAACTGCATGCAGAACAAAATCCAACACTCTTTAAAGTAATATGACAAACCCAGTACTTAAGAAAATAAAATTCACAATATTCAGGATCTGATAAAAAAATTATTAGGCATTCAAAGGAGGAAAATATGACTCATACCAAGAAGAAAAACCAATCAATAGAAACAGACTCAGAAATTATGGAAAGGAAGGAATTGACAAACTAGGAGCTTAAAAGAATGTAAAGAAAAATATGAACAAAATGAACAAAAAATATGAATAAAGAAATGGGAAATCCAAGAAGCTCAACAAACCGTCAACAGAATAAACATAAAAGAAACTACACTGGGCTTCCCTGGTGGCTCAGTGGTTAGGAATCTGCCTGCCAATGCAGGGGACATTGGTTTGAGCCCTGGTCCGGGAAGATCCCACATGCCGTGGAGCAACTAAGCCCATGCGCCACAACTACTGAGCCTGCATGCCACAACTACTGAAGCCTGTGTGCCTAGAGCCCATGCTCCACAACAAGAGAAGCCACCACAATGAGAAGCCTGTGCACCACAACAAAGAGTAGCTCCCGATCGCTGCAACTAGAGAAGGCCCGTGCACAGCAACAAAGACCCAACTCAGCCAAGAAAAAGAATCATTAAAAAAAGAAAAAAAGAAGCTACACTAAGGCACACCATAATCAAATTTGTTAAAAACAGTGATAAAGAGAAATTCTTAAAAGCAACTGGAGAAAAAGAACACATTACATATGGAACAGAGGTTAGCACACTATATACAGCCCTCAAGCCAAATCTATCATGCCTCCTGTTTTTCATAAATAAAATTTTATTGGAACACTGACACAACTATTTATTTACCTATTGGCTACGGCAGTTTTTACACTACAATGGCAGAGTTGAGTAGTTGTGACAGAGACCATTTATCCTGGAAAGCCAAAAATAGTTATTAAAGTACTTTACAGAAGAAGTCTGTGATACCTGATATAGAAAAACAGCAGAAAGACAGCAGTCTTCTTACTAGAAAATATGCAAGCTGGAAAGCAATGGAATCATCTAAAAAGTGCAGAAAGAAAAACTGCCTAGTGAATATTTGCTATATTACACAAGTGAAAATGTCATTCAAAATGAAGGTAAAATAGACGTTTTTAGACAAAAGCTGAGAATTTTTTTTTTTTTTTAGTATTTGCACTACATGTACGTTAAAGAAAATTCTTGGCTTCCCTGGTGGCGCAGTAGTTGAGAATCTGCCTGCCAATGCAGGGGACACAGGTTCGATCCCTGGTCTGGGAAGATCCCACATGCCGTGGAGCAACTAAGCCCATGTGCCGCCAACTACTGAGCCTGTGCTCTAGAGCCCAAGAGCCACAACTACTGAACCCGCGTGCTGCAACTACTGAAGCCTGTGTGCCTAGAGCCCGTGCTGTGCAACGAGAAGCCACTGCAATGAGAAGCCCGTGCACCACAATGAAGAGTAACCCCTGCTCGCCGCGACTAGAGAAAGCCCACATAGCAACAAAGACCCAATGCAGCCAAAAAAATAAATAAATAAATTTATTTAAAAAAAAAAAAAAAGAAAGAAAATTCTTCAGGCTGAAGGAAAATGATACTAGATGGAAACTTGGATTTACACAAAGAAATAAAGAGTGCTGAAATAAATTTGGCACAATTGACTCAATATTCAGGAAAGGAGGGACAGCTTTGGAAAGCTCAAGACTCACCCTGTGCCCGTGAGCAGCAATTTGGACCTCCTGCTGCAACCACCATGCATCCAACATACCATACAGACAGACAAGACTCCCTTCCAGGAAAAGAAGTATAAACATGGACTAAAGCACAATTTGGCAAACTACAGCCTATGAGCCAGCCATCTGTTTATGTAGAAAATCCAAAATAATTAAGAATGTCTAACTTACATATAAAATTTTAAAATTAATAAGCAAGTTTAGCAAGTTACCTGAATATAAAGCCAATATACCAAATTCAAATGTATATTTATATATCAGGAATAATTATTAGAATATGAAATCAAATCATGATACAGCAATATAAAAAAATCAGTTTTTTAACACTTAACAGTAGATACACAAGACCTTCACACAGAATGCTAAAAAACATTACTTAGGAAATTAAAGAAGACCTAAACAATACATGGCTTTGGAAAACTCAATATTATAAATACCTAATTTTCCTCACACTGACCTACAGAATCAATGCACTCCCAATCTTGGAATTTTTACTTATATTAATTGAAAAGCTGATTCTAAAATAGAAATGAAAAAATTCTAAAAATAGCCAAGACTCTCTTGGAAATGAACAAGATAGGATGACTTTCTTTATAGGATAACAAGGTTTATTATAAAACTAATTAAGACAGAATGGGCTTATTATTCTGTTCAGAAAAGAGAATCCAGAAATAGACCCATACTTACGCACACATGATTTATGACAATAGTAAGATAACCATCCATCCTAGTTTGCCTGAGACTGAGGCTGTTCCCAGGATATAGAACTTTCAGAGCTAAAACAAGGAAAATTAGTATAAGTTGGTCTCCACAGACAAAGGTAGCACTTCAGAGCAGTGAGGAAAGGATGGCCTTTTCAATAAATTATAGTGGGGCAATTGGATAATCATATAAAATAAAAGACTTAACCCTTACCTCACACTATATACAAAAATATATTTCAGATGGATTATAAATCTAAACTGAAGGGCAAAATAACACTTCTTAAAGATTACTTGGTAGAATATCTTCAAAACCTTGGAATATGGAAAGATTTCTTTAAAAGGACCCAAAAAGCCCTGTCATGAAGAAAAACAATGATAAAATGCATAACATAAAATGAAAACCTTCTGATCCTCAAAGACACCATTCAGGATGAAAAAGCCGTGGAGTGGAAGATATTTGCAACTCATAAGTGAATATATAAAGAACTACAAATTTAAAAAAAAAAAGACAATCCACAGAAAAATGAGGAAAAGAGAAGCAGGAACTTCAAAAGACAACAAATTTCTAAGAAACATACAAAAAGATACTGATCTTCATTAATCATCAGAAAATGTAAGTAAAACCACAATGGTACACCATTAAATGCTCACAAAATGAATCAACTTAAAAAGATTGGCAATATCAAATATTGATGAGGATGTAGAATGTGAAGTCTCATACTTACGGGAGTATGGATTGATAAAACCATTTTGGAAAACCAGCAGTATCTTCAAAAACTGAACCTATGAGTACTCTATTACCCAGTAACTCACTGCTAGGAATAGAGTCTACAGAAATGTGTTCACAAAACACATTTTAAAAGGTTTAATGTAATATAGATCATAATGACCTAAAACTTGAACTAATCAAAGTGTTTATGAAGAGTAGAATAGATAAATAAATTGTGGTATATCGTATGTTAGATACCTATACAGCCCTGAAAATGAATGAACTCCAGATACACATTACAACATGGATGAATTCCACAAGCATAATTTAAGGAAAACAAACCACTAATATAAAGCAGGCAGTCTGTGGATGTAAGAAGTATAGATGTTACCTTTGGAGAAGGGGAGGGGGAAGTGATCACAAAGCATCATGAATGGGGACTTCTGTGGTATAATTCACGTTCTATGTCTTACCTAGTTGTTCATTTATCAGTTGTGTTCACTTTATGATAACATATCAAACTGCATACTTATAATTTTGTACTTTTCTGTATGTCTTTTTTACTTCAAGAAAACATTGAAAAATTTCATTATAACTGGCATTTTTTTGAGACTGGCCTAGCAGAGTGTAAAACTAAAGGCCAGAAAGCAGTTAAGAAGCTACTCTGAGAGCCCCAAGGATGGATGATGGACTTAAGAGAGTTGAAGAAAACTGGAGAGGATGAGAATGAACTGTTTGCATACATCTAAATTGAGTATCTATTTTAAATTTTAAATTAAATTAAAATGTCAGTTCCTCAGGTACACTAACCACATTTTACTGGTGGTAAACTACATCTTATAATTTTATGCTTCCTCCCCATCCTAACTAACCATCATCTGGATACCCTTATAAAAAATTAAATACATGTCTATTCTCTATGAAATAAATGAAAATGTTTAAGAAAAAACTTCTGGGTATCCATCTTCCTGGAAATTTCAGGCTCAGTTCTGACTTCTGAAAGGGGAACTTGTAACAATATTAAAGACTTCCCCATTATTAAGGCAACAGAGCAATAGACTTATTTTAATGCTCCTCCTGTTGACCACTTATTAACCAGTCTGTCCATGGCTATAAGAAAGGAAACAACTCATAATGTTTACTTGCCCTTTTAGAACATCTTGTCTTCTTTTTAAGTTTATTTTTACTCCTTGCGTTTTGGGTTATATTCTGTCCTCTACTTCCTAGCACTGACCCTAGTTTCTTTAAACAGACAATAATAGAAGGGAATATTTTTCAGGATGTCTGCCTTGTGGTATGTGACCTTGCTACCTCACAATATTCCAGTAGAGCGCACTGCTGCCATTCAGTTTCTCCAGGATCATCCATCCGTGGCTAATTCCCAGGCACATGTTTATAAATACTATTCATGCTGTAATTTTGACAGCTTATATTTCCTGAGAGCTTTTCAGGTGTGAAGGACAGGTTTGACCTTAATCTGGTTCTGCCTGGAGCAGTTTGTTCTTAAACATGGTCCAGAGTTAATGGGGAAAATATTAAAATCTAGGTTCAAAACATGGAAAAGTAATTTGCTGTTGTAATTGACGGTACACTCCTGTATGTCTCTGCTGCAGTTTCTTCCCTTGTATAACTTCTACCCTCTCAGCTTTCAGTAATAATAGAAGCAACCGCATACTCAAACCAGCCAATGGTCAGAGAAAAGTTTATTACTTTCTTCACCCATGGCTAAGATGAACACAAAAGAAAAGTAATAATAATGGTAATAACACAAAACTGGCCTCTCAATCTCTACTGCCCTCCCCTGAATCCCGACAAAATAGTATTAGGGGAAAATTCCAAGCTAAACTAAGAATCTTGCTTTGGGAACTGACTGCCCAGAATATTCTATTGTGTCTTCAGCCAGGACACTGGCTGCCTATATAAACAGGTCAGCAATTGTCTGGAACAGTTTTTGAATATTCCACTACCCCATGTTGGAACATCATGGGTAGACATTTATAAGTATGCAAAGGGCTGAGTTTGTGTTAAATACGAGACAAAATAATTGATTGGCTGCCATCTAGCAAATAAATTCTCTTCCCAGATCTACTATTGACTCAGAATAAGTGCCTTAAGCAATCCACATCTCTATTTTCTAGGCAACACAGTGTCAGTTAACAACACCTAGTACCCTGGAGGCGTGGTTTTGAAGGAGAACAGTCAGAGTAATAGTATTTTTAATAAAGAGGATCTTCATTTAAAAAACAATGTATGATTACAGTTGACAAGACTTCAGTGAGAACCCCAAGCCTCACATTATTCAATTATTTTACTCTCTCCATAGAAATTTAAGAGAGCTGCTAACAAGGAGCCACATGACTATTCTCCTCTGATACGCCATTTCTAAGTGGAGAGGTGGTTTTAATTTTCATACTTTAAATAAACTGATTGACGTAATTTTTTGCCATTTCAGTTTCCAGCAAAAAGGTATGTTTAACACAGTCTTTGTTAAAGTGTCGAGTACGTGAAGACAGCCTACTGTTAATTTTGTATATTTGGGGATATGACTGTCTGCAAATCGATTGAATTCCCGCTAAAAGAATGCCTTCACCTTTGCATCCCAATGTCTACTGTATCATCTGACATTTAGTAGGCACTAAATAGATGCACACGAAACTGAACACAAGGTCATGTTAGGCAGGATCATTTTCTGAGAGCTGAGAATTATGAATCTTGAAGAAGTTGATAGACCTAATTGGTCAAGAAGTGTCTGGATGGTATGTCAAGGAGAAAGCATGCATGAGGATAAGTGGATGGAAGTATTTCATGCTTTGGGGGATGTGCACCCAACCAAGACTCTGGGCATAACTGGGCCAAGAATTGACATCCCACCCAAGGTGAACAAATTAGATTTCCTTCCTAGAAATTTGGAATTAGGACTTATAGATAATAGTAATTCTATACTAATGTATATCTATTATATTGTATCCTATTAGAATTTATAAGGCTATATATAGCACTTCAAATGACAGAGTAAGATAATGTGTAAAAATTTCCATTTGGGTAGAGTAGGCACTAGATTTTTTAATAAATGGGGGAAAAGTATTTGGCTCAGTTGTGCCTTAATCTGTTTAATTACAAGGCAGAGTCAAAATCCATAGGGAAAGAGTAGTAATTTTTTAGCAATTTTAGTTATCTTTAAACTCGTGTGGCTTCTGTTTGGCATTTATTTGATTCTTGGACTCTCTGACTTTTAGAATCATGCATTGTTGTAGCCCCTATTTAATTTGCTTAGATGTTCTGCCCATGAATTTTCTGAGTAGGTACAACTACTTTCTTTAGTAAGTGTAACCTGGTCTTGCACATAGAAAGAGACAACGTGGAGTAGGCTGGGCCTGAGGCCAGTTTTAGATCTTCCCTGTGCTTGAGGATGGAATGACAATTTCTTAGGGACTAGCTGAACTGCTGAGAAGAAAGAAAAAGGGAGTGGGGAGAGGAAAAGGAAATAAGGAAGGAACAAGAGATTGGGGTGGCAGGCTTGAGAACTGCTGCTGGATTTTTATGATTTCACTTCATACCTTAAGGTGCAGTTTTATGCAAAATATTATTTAATAGTTTTAATGATAATTGAGAATTGATCTAATGATATACATAATTATTAGTTGATATAAATATCTTGTATTACGCATGTGGTAGGAACCTAAATCGACCAACTCGAAAACTTGAACCATTAGTCTTTCTTTAAGCAGCTGTCACTGCTGAGGGCACTGCTGCAGCTACGACCTCAAAGGGCTGTTGTGAGGCAGGGCGGTGGGCAGTATAGTCTTGTCTCCAAGGACAGATGTTAAGAAGAGAAGCTAGAATCCAGGATCCGAGAAGGATAGGCTTGCAAAGGGAGTGACGTCCTCCTTTGCCATTCTCTCTTTCCTACCTATTCCCCAATCTCTGGCCTTCCCCATCTTGCAGTGGTGGATCTAACACACTGTCACTTAAGTCAAGATACCTTTTATTAAAAATCCCCATGGTGTTGGTCTTCCTAAGAACTCACAATTCTGAAACTAGGGAGACAAGAGGCGAAAGCAGGATTGTCTAGTTTTATCACTGTTTTTAACTGTCAATTTTAGGACACTGCTAGAACCCAAAGCAAAGTGTTCATGGAAATCCATCAGTAGATTCAGGCATATGCTAGTTTTAATTCTCATTTACACTGGCCTGTGATTATTTAATCTGGAAAAGATGAAATGCTCCAGTTGTCAAGATCAAGAAAGAATTTTTCAAAACCAAAGAAAAAAATAAACGTGAGGCAAAGATCTTTTCAGAATTCTCTGTGCTGACTGTGTAAATGATAGTCCAGAAGTAAAAAGGAGCCCTGAAAAATCACAGATTAGGGAAAGTTAAGGATTACTCAATAACTATATTTAATTTACTACCATTTGTGATATATAATTAGGTTTTCTGCAAATATATTTACAATATCGCTGGAGGAATACATAATAAACTGTTAGCATTAATGTTTCCAGGAAGAGAACTGGGCAGGGGGGTGGGTAGAGATAGAAGGAAGACTTGTTTTTTACAGTATTTTTTTGAATTTTGTATCATGTAATTGTATTTTTTCAATTTTTTTCTAAAGAAATAACCATTTATCTAACCAGACAGTAAGTGTAAATACATTCTGATCACTGGTGTAAAGTGTTTTTAATCAATAGTGCCTCTCCATTCTATGACTTTTTGGTTAGACCTTTTAAAAACATCAATGTTTAGGGAGGTCTTAGGTGTGTTTACAATAGAGATAATTCTGTTCTATTAGCCTTATGCTAAGGGAAGAAGTAATAAGGTAGTTACTATAACAGCCTTGGCATGAATTGGCAAAACAATGGTATCAGGCTGAATTGGAACTGGCAACAGAAAAAAGGAAATAAATGAGGAAAATGAGTATTGAGGTCAGTTTTTAAATCAACTGGCCCTTAAAACTCTGAATTCTGACATCCTTAAAGGCATTGTCATTCTCTTGTGGCCTGAAAGGGTACATTATCTTTAGAGGTTTGAATCTCAGAGAGTCACAGATACTCTAAGAAAAAGCCCCAATTGTGTGAAGAATACCCTACTAATATAACTTGCTAATGAGAATTTTCTCTCTCCTGCTGCCCTGTACAAAACTTATTTTTTAGACTGGAAAATTTCAAAGATACAAAAAGAGTAGATGTATGATGAATCTCCATATACCTGTCACTCACTTTCCCTCCGCCTTGGGATTATTTTGAATAAATCCCAGGTATTGTTTCATCCTTAAATATATCCATTTGTACCACTAAATCCTAAGAATTCTTTTTAAAATAAACTTAACCAGAATAAAATGGTCACACCTAAAAAATTAACGATAGTTTCTTAACATCATGAAATTTCAGTCAGCATCCAGATTTCCGGAATTGTCTTAGAATGTTTTGCTTTTTACATTACTTAGAACAACTTCTGTTAGAATGTTTTAATCAGAATCCAAATATGGTCCATACATTTCAATTGACTTAGATGTGCCTCCTCAGACTTTTTAAGTCTATGGGTTTCCATCTCATCTCTTCCTCTTATTTTCCTTGCAAATTTTGTTGTTTTCATTGTTGAATAAACCAACCGCCTTGTTCTATACTTTCCCATAGAGAATATCCTTCTAGGGGCTACAATCAAATTACCATTTTAAAGGCACTTAGAATAGTTACTTACTGTAATGCCTCTAACTTCATACAGAGTTAAGTTCATGTGTCTTTTTTTTAATTTCTATTTTTAGGAATTGTTTTTAAATTTAATTTTTTATTTTATAATTATGTAAAGTATATACATGATTTCAAAATCAAAACTACAAAACAAGGTATACACAAAGATCAACTTCTATCCCTTTCCCCATCCTACTACTTCCCCCATTAGTAAGCATTTTGTTTAATTTCATAGTTTATCCTCCTGTTGTTGATTTTTAAAGCTGTATATATATGTGTATCCATTCCTTAGATAAATGATAGCACACTGTACCTGATTTTATTCACCTAATTTTTTAAAAAGTACCTATATCCTGGAGATCACTCTGTAGTGGTAGAGAGAACTGGTCCTTCCTCCCTTTTAGACCTAGAATCGTCCCATTTTGTGGATGGACAATGGCTCATTAGTCCTCAGTGGTGGACACTGAGTCGCTTGCCTGCTGCCCTGTTGTGACGTGTTAACCTGCTCATGGTCATGCGCACTGCGGAGGGTGTCGGGTTCCACTGTCTTTCCATGAAGACCAGAGGTGCTGGCTGGGCTTCTGACTCCTGTCATCCCTTCTCAGCTGCCCTCTATTTCTCAGCTTTCTCCTTCCTCTGTGGAAGGCTTTCTCTTCCTCTCTGTTCTCCTACCCTCTCTTGTTCTGTATCTCCTCACTTCACTCTGGGGGGTGGGGTGGGAACCATTCTCTGTGATATCTTCAAGGACCTCATGTCTCCTCCTTTCTTTCTTGGTAGAAGGTTGCAGGAGCTCTTTATGTTCCTTCAGAAACATTATTATTTTGATAAAATGAGTGGGCATTCAGGCAGTGTCACCGTGGAGAAAACCTCCTCACAAAATAAAACCCTTGGTTCCAGCACTTCCTGGTTTCTGAGAACATAAATCACTAAGCATTCTCATTTCAAACTTTTCTAGCCACAGCCCTCCAACAAGTACCAAAGGCACCACCACGCCTCAAAGGTGCCACTATGGAAAGGACGGGAGGCATTTGCGTCTTGTGGGTCCTCGTCTGAAATTCACTTACAACCAGGAGGCTTTCTACAACAATCCACTAACAATTAAATGTGATTGTGTTTACAGAGAGATTGGCCTTGCTGAGAGCTAGAGCAGGACTCTGGCATTGAAGGGCAGGGTTAAGAAAACAAATGAAGAACTAAGAACCAGGAAAGGGTTAGGGTGGGAGGGAGGCTACACAAGACAAGTCATGACTACTTCAGAGTCTCTCCCTATTGAGCTTGACCTCCCTGATCCCCCAAACACACATTCTAGGCAGATCTGGACCTGCCCCCTCATTCATTCATTCATTCATGCATCCCCTCCTTCTTTACACGAGTATTAGCACACCCTGCACATTGTTGTATCATTGGTTTTTTAACTCAGATTTTTTTAATATTAAAATGAAAAATGCTTTCTTATTTTTTATAGCTGCCTAGTATTCTATTGTAAGCATATATCATAATTTATTTAACTAGACCTCTATTCATTAACATTTAGGTTATTTTCAATAGTCTGCTAGCACAAACAATGACGATACCTTGAACAGGCACCATTTTGCCTGTCAAAAGTGTACCTGCCATCTAAATTCCTAAAGTTGGAACTACAGGCTCAAAGGACATATGCATTTGTCATTGTGATAGGTACTAGTCAACGGCCCTCTATGAAAGGTAGAAAATTTGCCCTCCCAACCACTGTATGGCAGGGCCTGTTTCCCCCAGGCTTGCCAGCATCATGTGGTATCTAACTTGTTTATTCTCTCCTATCTGATAGCTTGTAAAATGGTGTCTTGGTGTAATTTCCATTTTCATTTCTCTTATTGTGAGTAAGGTTAAGCATCTGTTCATGTGCTTGGTGTCTTATGTATTATGGAATGTTTTGTTCACATTTTTTGCCCATTTTTCTATTGGCTTCTTTATAAACTGGTTAGAACTCTTCTATTAGGGACACAGTCCTTTGTGATTTGAGTTGTAATCATTTTTCCCACATTAATCTTTTCATCCATATTTTTATCTTACTCATGGTGTTTTTGTCATGCACATGTTGATTTTTTTAAATGCAGCAAAATGTAACAATATTTTTCTATGGCTTGTAGATTTTGTGTCTCGGTTAAGAAGAGCTGGTGAAGAAGAAAATTGACTGTGCCTTGAAAACGTTCAGTAAGTCTTGAGGAAAAGAAATATTTAAAAGACTAGGAAACACTGGCAGATTATGGGGAGTTCAGAAAGCCCCACCTTCAAAGGGTTGCCATAATAAAAGTCTAGGGGAAGGGCCACGCCTGTTCTTGTGCCAGTTTTGGGCAGGGATAGAAACTGTCAAGGAACTGAAGACTAGGGTTTTTTCCAGTTGATCTATAACACACGTAGAGTAAATTGGATAAAGTGCACCAGCCTTAAGTATACAGTTCAATAAATCCTCACACACATATATTTCCTGTGTAACTACCACCCAGATCAAGATACCATGAATGCCAAGTTCTCGATCACCTGGCTAATGGAGGAAGAAGAGATGCTTAGTTCTGAGGGTTAGAGAAATGTGTCCTTAGCGCAGCAGAGTGGGAGGAGGAAACAGAATGAAGGTCGATGGACAAGAGTCAAACAAGTATACATGGGAGTAGCCCACCTCAGTCTGATCTCAGGGCCTAAGGGTCCTCCCTGAATTCTCATCGTGTTAGAATTTATTCACGTGGAAGAAAAGAAAAGGCTATTGTGCATCCCAAAAGCAGGAGAGGGTGACTGAGATGTCATCTCAGGCCCACGTCTTAGTGAACAAAATAAAGGTAACTCAACAGAAGTAGATTGAAATGTGGCTTCCACGTTAGAGAGGATGAGGGTTGATGATAAACATTCAGGAGAACTGACCTACGGTACTGAGCCAGCATTTGCTCCTTTCTTCTTTAACTTTGTCATCCTCGACTCTGCTCAGGTGGTCCAACCAAAATCTCCAGGGGGATGAAGGAAGGGCAAGGTAGCAACGAAAATAGGCCAAAGTGAAGGCAAGGCACAGACCAAACCCTCATTCACCTTCCACCTTCGACTGCTATTCTTCCCATACAATGACAAGCAAAATTCTTCTCCAGTCCACCCTAGGCTCAATACACATTCAACTCCCTAGAGGCAACTGTTAAGGGGGAAACTCCCTCATCCTGAAGTTTCCCTCCACATGTGCCAGTCCTGGCCTCTCTCCATTCTACCGTGGAATTCATTTAAAGAATGGCTTAATCTGAGTGGGAAATTTGAGAAAGATAAACTGTGCATGCCTGGCTCAGCTCCTTCCTTTCTTTCTCCTGGGGTTGGAGCTTCAGTGGGAAAGGCATTCCCCTGCTGCTTTTCCAGGTGCGGACTCTTCCTGCAATGTGGGAAGGGCTTCCCTGGTCCAGAACTTTTATAATTGATGGAAAAAGTTCCTCCTCCTGGCGTGCATTAAACAAGCCTTTCAGCTCTCAGAGCAAGCCGTCTACTCCAAGTTGGCCTTTACTACTAATAAGTAACCTTTGAATCTCCCACCAGCCTTACTCCTTGCCTTATTCCCCGATTCATTCAGAAACTGGATGGGCAAGAGGAGTTCCTACACTTCTGTTTCCTGATGTGTCAGTTTTCCGAGTAGCTGTTGATCTTATTTCATAAATAATGAGGGATCTAGCTCATAACTTAGCTCCTTTCCCTCCAAGAACTTGTTAACCGTTTTTTATGTTAACTCTACTACTGGTGATTTTTGTAACTTTAAAGAACTGTCTTCTGTTCCTTAATCCATCTACTTCAGATCGTACTGCTCAACTCTCTAATTTATAAAATGAGGAATTAACTCCCTCCATTTTGTTCCAACTCTCCTCCTCTACCACCTTCCAGCTTACCAGCTCTACCTTTAATTTTTACACTTTAAAATGTTATAATATTTTTATTTTATGTAATTTATTTATAATACATGCAATTATTATAATTAAATGTACTAAGATTTGTCTAAACGCTGAATCTTGAAAACTGAAAAATGGAAAACTTGAATATATAAAATATTATCATAAAGGAAATGCTGTTCTCAGCAGAACAAAGGGGGTCTTTGGACCCACAACAAGTGAAAAATAATCCTATGTCGATAAGCTGTGCTGCTTGAAGGACCTTTTCCAATGTCAAGGTCAAATGGCTATTCTTTTCTTATGTTCCATCAGTTGCTCAATATCATGCCACATTTTTTGTTGGCTTTATTTTTAGACAGTGAGTTTTATACAGATGATTGCTTTATCCCATTGTATTAGTCTGTTTGGGCTTCCATGACAAAACACCACAGACTGGGTGGCTTAAACAATAGACACTGATTTTCTCACGGTTCTGGAGGCTGGAAATCCAAGATCAAGGTGTCATCAGGGTTGACTTCTGGTAAGATCTTTCTTCCTGGCTTGTAGACAGCCACCTTCTCACTGTGTCCTCACATGGCCTTTCCTCTGTGCATGGGTGGAGAGAGAAAGACCGCTGGTGAGACCTTGCTCTTCTTAGGAGGACACCAGTCCTATAGGACTAGGGCCCCACCTTTAGGACCTCATTTAACCTTAATTACCTTCTTAAAGACTCCATTTCCAAATACAATCACATTGGGGGTTAGGGTTTCAACATATGAATTTTGGAAGGACACAAATTCAGCTCCCGACACCCATGTTAATTCAAAATCTATTTAGTAGATACTATAATAAGTACTCCCCTACGTCTATAAACAGAGAAAAGTATCCTTTACCAAGTGTCTAGACACACCTGAGGATGCTCTAAAACTCAAACATGGGCTTATCTGCTCTAGAAAATATGCATAAAATTATAAAATGCCAAATTATGCTTGTCCTCAGAGAAAGCCCAAATTCTTATCTAAGGTCTAGAGCTGCCCAGTAGACGATCTAGGATGAGATAATTGTTCCTAAAGACACTGGGGACTATGCTCTTGCCCCAGCTTCCTCCCTCCATCACTCCCATGTCCTAGCAAAAGTGAGTAATAGGCCTTCCCTGGTGGCGCAGTGGTTGGGAGTCCGCCTGCTGATGCGGGGGACGCGAGTTCGTGCCCCGGTCTGGGAGGATCCCACATGCCACGGAGCGGCTGAACCCGTGAGCCATGGCCGCTGAGCCTGCGCGTCCGGAGCCTGTGCTCCGCAGCGGGAGAGGCCACAACAGTGAGAGGCCCGCGTACCGCAAAAAAAAAAAAAAGTGAGTGATAGATACTCTGACCTACATCAAGGAATGAAGAGGTGACGGCTCAGGTGAGCACCACAGAGTGAAAGGCATCTTCAATACCCGTTTGTCCAGAGTTCCTCATTTCACAGTTGAGAAAACTAAAACCCAGGAAATTTGGATGATGTTGTAAGTCCAAATTATACAGCAAGGTATACTTTAGAGCCCAAGACTTCCGGCATTTCATTCTGCGTCCTGTCCATGAAACCATGATGCTTTTCAATTCCCCTCAAGGGGCTGACTGACTCTGGAATTCAAGGGAGATGCCTGATTGTTCTGGGTAAATATCCATTCAACCCTGAGTAAGAACTCTAAATTGTGTCTCTATTCCCAAATTTGATATCTAATTACTGTCAGGAGCTGAACTGGAGAAAGCTGAGCTGCCAGGTGTTAAGGCGGTCAATTAAGACAACAAGCCAAACAGAGAGTAACAATTAAGCCTTTATTCACTTACCGCAATAGTATAATCAAAAGGCAAAACAGGAAAAAGCACTGGCTCCCAGTGTTCCATTTTCCCTCCCAAGAGCAGCTCCAGGCAAGGGTCAGATGTATTAGCACAGATTGGGGGATTGTCTCCCTGCCAGGGAAGCCCTGGGATGGGGATGGGGGTGGGGACAGGGCAAGGAGTGGAAAAGTACTGTGTCAGAGTGTAGAAAAGCGGCTGGAAGGCCCCTTGAGAAGGCGGCCTCTGAACGGAGGTATTTGGACTAGGAATGCAGTTGCATGTGAGCCTGGCCGCCCTGTGGGGAAGTGAGTCTGACTATAACTACCCCCAGGCTGTGCACCAAGTGTGGTGAGTGCAGCTTTCTCACAAAAGCCTGCCAGTTAAAGCCTTTACAATTGCCTATGGTCGGGCTTGAGAGATCACACATGGGATCTTGGCCGGCAGCCAGACTCCTCAATTACATATGGTAACAGCACCTGTGCATATCCCTAGACGTGTTTACAAATAGTCTATAACTCTCTAGACATGACTTCTGCTTAAGGCATATTTCGATTATTCCAGTTAACCGTAGTCAGAATAACGCTGATCATCACCAAATTCTCTCCAGGGTGAAAACGCCAAAGATGCTATCATTGGACATTATGATGCATTATTATGAGTGGTTTTCTGTGTTCAAATCCAGAGCTGGGCAAATTGCAAGAACTCACTCCATAAATATAGGCTTATTTTTCTTCTTTTGTTTTGGTTATGTAAAGATTCAAATATAAATTAAAGGTCCATTATGGGGTGGGTTTTTTTTGGCCTGCATATATGACTTTTAAATTGACTTCCTAATCTTGTTACCCTGTTCGTTGTATATGGTTTTAATTGTAATCTCCTCAAACCTTTCTTGGTAGAAGTAATTTTGGTAGAAATAATCTTGGTAGAAATAAAGAAGATAATTTTGTTAAAGATACTAAAGCTATGTCAACAGGTATGTATTGAGTAAAAAGTTGTGGCTGGGGCTTCCCTGGTGGCGCAGTGGTTGAGAGTCCGCCTGTCGATGCAGGGGACACAGGTTCGTGCCCCGGTCCGGGAAGATCCCACATGCCGCGGAGCGGCTGGGCCCGTGAGCCATGGCCGCTGAGCCTGTGCGTCCGGAGCCTGTGCTCTGCAACAGGAGAGGCCACAGCAGTGAGAGGCCCGCATACCGAAAAAAAAAAAAAAAAAAGTTGTGGCTGCTCCCTGATGAGATTTCATCCTAAAAAAAAAGATATTCCTGATAGTATATATGGACCCCCTTTCCTCCTCCTGGCACCAGACCCCACCTGCTTCCCTGACCCTACACATTCCCTAAACTAGGACAGGAGGACCTGGAGAGAAAGAAAGGGAAAAGAGAAGAAATTCACAGCCTGTCTCCAATCATTTGGTAGAACTTTTCAAAGCATGCTAAAACCAATTTAGCTCTGGAAATGTGTCTTTTAAAAGGTTGGATATTGAACATGGAAGGGAAATTGAACTGCAGAGCAAGATTGAAGCGTTGTGTGAAATTTCAGTAATTGTGCCCATTAACTGAAAAAATATTTGCTTAGGCTGTCTTTGCAGGACAGCCCCTGGGTTAGCCAACAGAGCTGGAATGTGCTGGCCAAGGCGCTCCACGGCCATTTCCCCTACCACATTTGCAAAGCTGGAACATCTCCAGCTTTGCCCTCCTATATTTAGTGTATTTACATACTGTCTTCCATTTAAATAAATAACATGCAAGATGTTAACAGGCTGGATTAAAGTAGAAGTACACTGCAAGGGAGAGAACAACCATTAAGCATCATTTTTCTGCTTCTCCCCAGCTGTGCCTCAGGCTTGGAACAATTTTTTTCCCTAGGTTTTAAAAAGAAATTATTATTTTTATTTGACATACAGTAAAATTAACTTTCTTCTTGGGGTACTGCCCCATGAGCTTTGTTTGTTGGTTTGGGTTTTTAGGAACACTTTAAATAGGTTTGGGTGGAAAAGATATTAAAATGAGTTCTTAATTTCCTAGTTTTTTTGTTGATTTAAGAAAACTCATAGGCATTATTTAAAAGTAGGGATCCAGTATTTCCTTTTCTCGTATTTTTTTGATAACTAATCTGAAAGTCTTCCCCACTCGTTTTTTTCTCATTTTTTCTCCGTCCACTCCCTGCGCAATTTTTTCTTTCTTCAATCCAGCTCAGTCTGCTTCTGTTCGCAGGCAGCCAACAAGATACACACTGTAGAATCCATTTGGCCTGACTTGCTGTTTTCTATCTTCATGTTTGGACATAGAGAATAAAAATCTGGAAGCACAGGTTTTCCATCTTCTGAAAAAAATAATCCATGCTGTACTGATTGTCCTAAATCTTAAAAATGTGAGTTCCACTGGCCTATGCTATGAGGTTAATCACAGGTTCTTTGTGTGTGTGTGTGTGTGTATGTGTGTGTGTATGTGTGTGTGAGTAGGTATATTCCCAATTTTATTCATAATTAAAGAAATGGACATTAAAACAATAAAATCCCATTTTCACTTAGTGGTGAATACTGGGCGTGGGCCAAGCTGAATCACAGGTTCCTTTGATTAGAGCCAAATCCCAGCTGCCCAAATGCCTTTTAGGCTGGAAATAGGCAGTGCTGTTGCCTGGATCCTTTTGGATCCTCCTGGATTACTTTCCTGGCCCCCAGTCAGGAGATCTGACCACGCCCACTCCCAACCCTGCCCTTCTCAGCACTGGTCAGAGTACCACCCTTTCAGTGTAAGGCAGGATATAGAGCTTGAATGAAGTTAAAAGTCATGTCTCAAGGGCCTGAGACTCTCCATCAACCAGAACCACTAGTGGTCCCTGGTTTCCTTCTGGCCACTCTTTGGGACCACCATGAATACAGTGAAGGCTTCTGCCTCCTTTATTTGCGAATAGAAGTAAGATTACCCTCAGTGATATCTGGGTGAATTCTCTCTCCCCATTTACTAAGAAGGACAAAATATATACATGAAGTCATACATTTCCATCATTTACCCACAAGTATATTACTTAATATTTCAGAATATTTATATAATGTATTAGAATAAACTGTAGAATTATCCTTTTTAAAGGAAATTGCTACCAAACTTAGTCATAAGCAATGAGTCAGTCTCATCCCAGAAATCATTCAGAGGTAGAATAAGAGCAAAAATAATGTGGACTTCTTCGTGGAAATATGCCAAAAACAACATAGAGAATAAGAAACCTCTCCAGACTATTTTATGTCTAAATCTAAACAATAAGAGAAATATGATAAACCATTGGCAAGAAGGGACTTGAATGAGAGTGCTACTAAATGTTATCAATCCCAGTAAAACAACAACTTGCCAAGGCTGGAAGAGAAACTGTGCTGAACTTCTACTGCTACTCATAACGAGGGGGAAGTTTGGTTTTTCACACAGGAAGAAAGTGTATCCACATATGCATGTGACACCAATTAGCAAGGAAGCCAGAGAGTGTCATCCCTATATTAAGGGTCCCAGGAAGATGAAGTTCCCAGACAGGGCCTTGGACTCTATGCTCTTTCCTAATATGGAGAATCAGGTTTCTGTTTGGATCTGCCATCAGGACACTTATTATCCCACCAGGAATAATTGCCTTAGGCACAATGAGACACTTAACACAAAGAAACAAAGGAAAGAGCATCCAGTCTCAGATTTCAAGATCAAATCAAAGCAGTGGGATGAATAGGGCAGAGATTTCTGCTTGTTTTGTTTCCCGATGTGTCCCAGTGCTTATAATGATTCTTGACACGTAGTACGTGATCAATAAATATTTACTGAGTAAATGACTCTATGCAAGAATGTATAGGCAATGATTCAACATTACTCACACTGAGGGATAAACTGTTCCTTGGTGTATGTAATCATTAGACATTTTGCAGAATGTTTTAGAAGTATAGTAGCCTCCTTTATTTGCCATTTAGCTACAAATTATTGTATCTAAGATGAACGTAAAGCAAGGCCATAAGTATAGTTCATTTTGTTTTTAATTCAACAAATAAATATTGTAGACCTACTGTGTGCAGGCTGTTGTAACATATAAGAGTAAGAGCTCTTTCATGGAAAGCAAATCACAATACGAGACGAAACAGGAATGAAACACACAAAAGAGGATGAGCAGTGTTTGGACAGCATGAGAAAAAAAAATGACTCCTGTTTTAATCATCTGAGCCTTGATGAACAGTAACTAAAATCTCATATCAAAGATCCACCTTTTAGCTTTTTTTTTTTTTTTTTTTTTTGTGCGCAGGCCTCTCACTGTTGTGGCCTCTCCCGTTGTGGAGCACAGGCTCCGGACGCACAGGCTCAGCGGCCATGGCTCACGGGCCCACAGCATGTGGGATCTTCCCAGACCAGGGCACGAACCCGTGTCCCCTGCATCAGCAGGCAGACTCTCAACCACTGCGCCACCAGGGAAGCCCCACCCTTTAGCTTTTGTAATAGATTATATAGATTGTATCAGGCAGAGTCTGGTCAAGAAAACAGAAACCACTATGGGTATTTCAAGCAGGAAGGGATTTAATACAGAGAATGAGAGCCCTTATACAAAACCACTGTAGGGGGGAGGAGAATAAAGGTCTGGGCAGCTCCTCATAGTATTCAGAAAATCAGGAAGTTCGAGGATCAGAACAAACCTGAGCCAGTGATCTCAGCTTCCTATGGCACCAAAGTGGGTGATTTTCAAAAGAATACTGTACCTAGAAACTTCTGGCAAAACCTCATGTCTGTGCTTTGCCAAAGCTTACATGCTTGTCCACAACTGCTGAGTCAATAATAGCTTCTCTTTTTATTCTGTTCTAAATCTCAAGGGGGGCTCCCATTCCTGGAACCTAAACTAGACACCCGATGACAAAGCAGTTTGGAAAATGTAGTTTCCAGGCTTCCAGACCCTATAATAGCTGGGGGGGGGGAATAGATGGGAATTGGATGGGTGCTACAATCCCAACAGAAAAGCCAGCACAAAGATTTAGTCAAAGGTAAATGGTTTTCATGTAGACTGAGTTCTTCTTTCGAAGAGCTGTTGCTGTTGTCATTGTCATCTTCCTAAACATCTCAAGTTCAAGAATCCCTCTAGATACCGTCACAGAAAGATATGTGGATGAGATAGACCTTACTGCCTATTTGTTCTGTCACAGAAGGGACAAAGCCTGGTGAGCAGCTTGCCTGTGGACTGCTTAGAGAATGATGTTTTAATAAAGCTTCATTTCCACCAGGTTGTATTACTTGATGCAGTGAGAGGACATAAAAGCTAGGGAGGAAAGGGCGGATGCTTTCAGGGAAGGCTTTGCCCAGGAGGGTTGAAAATTTAGTGGCATTTCTCTCAACAGCAGAGAAAGCAGTGGGCATTCAAGGCAACAGAAACAGCTTGTGATAAGCCTCTACTAGAATTTAACAGAAGGGGGAAAATGTGACTTTCCTGACTGCGTTGCATGTTTTCTTGTATCCACTCAAGAGACTTTCATTACAAACCCTTTTTAAGTGAGTGACATCTGTTGAGAAAAATGGCATACTCAAGAAGTAGGGCTAAAGTGAAGATAAGAGTGGAATAATATAATCATATTCCTCTTATTTAAAACAACACAAAACAGAAAATTGTTTCCATCAGCCCTCCCAACTGGAGCCCCCAACTGAGGCCTCCTGGGTGGCATAAGGAAGAATGATCCCAAATTGCTCACCTGCCCTCATGCTCTGGCCACTCCCTTGCTCTCACTGCGTCTCTCCAGGAGGAAGCTTCCCTGGCCACCCAGGCTGTGAGCAATGTTCTGCTCTGGAAGGAACGCCTCTGGGACCAGGATTATGGCCTCCTAGGTGGAGAGAAACACCCTGCCCTCCCTCTTCTGAACGTTTTCCTTGGGTTAGGGAGTGCTGAAAAATAAGACCAAGTATCAGGTTCCCATTTTGATCTGGAAACTAAGAAAAACACTCTTTTATCTTTTTCCCTCCAGTCCCTAGAGAGTTTTTCTTCTATAAGTGCAGTGGGAGTTCAGGCGCCAAAAAGCCACCTAGGAAGATGACCCACGGCCAACCCAAGATCCATGCCCCTTCTCTCCTGTAACTTAGCAGTAACTGTCCCGGGACCTCAGCTAAAATCAACGTGCACAAGTTGTTCAAGGAGAGAAGAGAAGGGGTGAGAAAGCATATTAAGATTTTAAAGTTACTTCTTCTTCACTGGGTTCCATTACTCAAGATGGGTAAAGATAAAGCTCAGAGAACAAAAGTACATTGAGAACCAGCCAAAGCACTAGAATCCTTTTCACAAGGGAGGGAGAGGGAAGTGGGTGTGGGGGGGATTTTCATTTTTCTTTAAGGGAAACTAAAATCTCTAATGTGAGAAAGATGAGATTTAGGGTTGCAAACACTTTCAAATACGTTAGTAGCATATAGAAAAGACCGAAAATAAATTGATAGCATTTCTCTTTTCAGTGTGTTCACTTGTCCTCAGCTTGACGGGCGGTGGGCTTCAATTTACGCTTTTCCCCATTATATAGAATGCAATTAAGGAAGGATCACTACTAGACTAATCCTTTCCTTATATTAATCCTTTATAATAATGAATAACCAGTCATAGGGAAACGGATATTAAAATTAAAAGACTTAGTTAAACCCTAAAACTACAGGTTAACCAAACATAACTGCAGTTGTGTGACTGCAGGAAGACCTTTGCATGAAGCTTATAGATGAATGTGTTCCAGAGACTTCCTATGCTCAATCAGCTCATCATGTGATAGTTTTAATTAAAAGTCTATCATGGGGCTTCCATGGCACAGTGGTTGCAGTGGTTGAGAGTCCGCAGTGGTTGAGAGTCCGCCTGCCGATGCAGGGGACATGGGTTCGTGCCCCGGTCCGGGAAGATCCCACATGCCGCGGAGCGGCTGGGTCCGTGAGCCATGGCCGCTGAGCCTGCGCATCCGGAGCCTGTGCACCTCAACGGGAGAGGCCACAGCGGTGAGAGGCCCGCGTACCGCAAAAAAAAAAAAAAAGAAAGAAAGAAAAAAGTCTATCATGCTGCATGGCTAAACATATTGGCACAAACTGAACTATCCCCAGATTAGAAAAAATATATATGAGGCCAAAAAACTATTGGATTATTTTCATTAAGAGTTAGGCTCAAAATGAAAGATGTAAGTAAAAATATTTTTTCTTTATCTCATTGACGAATATTCTCTGTCATCAGATTTTCCATCTCAGAAGCCTAGATGAAATTATAAAACCTAGAAAAATGATAAAGGTTGGTAAAAATTCCAACAGGTATATTTTCAAAACCTGATTTTTAAGCTTCTCTCTCAAATAAATCTCTCAATGTCACCACCTTCATAAAGCATCTAACTGGAGAATTCCAAAGCAGCTGGTTTTTCCTGGGACAATGATGTATAAGGATATCCAATAAAGCCTTTCCTAATATACTAGATGCATTCCTGAGTCATTGAATCATTACCATCAAAACAAAACTCAACACTCAGAGAAATATGCTTTTCTTCTATAGTCCCCCTACTCTTTCCATTTTTGATGATAACTTCACGATTCTTCCCAGCTTTAAATTTCTAGTGTTTTCCTACAGAAGCATTATTGAAATTTTATGGAGGACGATTCTTCAGTGTTCAAGACAGTCTACAACACTGTAGGAGATTGGTATTCCTCGCCTTTGCTCACTAAATTGAGTAATATCTCCCAGTTATTCTGACATCACAAATTCTCCCTCACATTTCCAAACACCAAGAACCACTATACCTCAGACATATGTTTCTATATGGACACTGCTCTGTCTCACAGCCCCCAAAGGCAATTTACTTTCTTGTGGCTGGGACGCCAGACTTCTTCCTCATAAGACCAAGGTTTCTCTCCAGGGTTGTATTCATCTCTGCTGAAGGTATGGTTCCTTCTAACAGGGGTCCATTCTTATCACTGAACATGGCCGTTGTTATGGAGTGTTTTCTTATCTTATTTAGAGACACAAATAAATACGGAAGTAGAATTTAATGTGTTCACTCCCAGGTCATCTCAGCCCAGCCGTGCCCTGCCCACACTCATTATATGTCAGTACTTCCTATCAGAAAGGACAAATGAAACTATTTTCTAGGTGTTGCTATTATACCAATTACATTCTTTTCAAGAAAAGGCCTATTAAATTCTGGTAGGAAGAACGACTTAAATTCTAGTAGGAGGAACTATTTTATTGAGATCTTTTCCAGGTAATATATGTGGTATGCCCTTGAAAAAGACCTCAGCCACGTGAATGAACTTCAGAAGGCCTAGGAGAGAACTTCTTAGGCTCAGGAAACTTGCCAAGGATAAGAGATCAATAGCCACCCAGTAGACCACAGGGAGAAATTATGGATCAGGAAGAATGTAGGCCACTCTGATACCCCTTAGACCAGATAGCATCAATCCTGCTAAGGCCTTGGAGAACTTTTTCTGAACATTCATGTCCCTTCTGATGGTGGTCCTATCAGTTCTCAGCTAAAGACTCCTCAAGAGTTTTCCATCGCTCAGATTATTCAGCATAAGAATATAAAACAAGCAAAATTTTTAAGTCCACATGAGGTTTGGAGTGAAGGAAAACTCTTTTTCTATGTACAGGTGATAATCTTGGCATGACACAATGCTTGGCATGAAGGATAAAACACATTGGAATAACACTGAAAAAAAAATAAAAGAATAAAACACATTGGAATAACATTGAAAAAATGAAAGAAATTACTCTCAATTCCACCTAACTCCAAAAACTATTTTTTAATCTTTTTCATATACATTCCAGATCTTAGCTATAATTGCAATCATAGTTTACATATCACTAGGTATTGTGCTTTAAAAAAAAATGACAAACATTTTCTATATTCTTACCTTGCTTACATCATTATTATATCTGATGGTTGGATTGTAGGCCCTCTAGTTGATATATTGTAATTAACGACATTATCTTCTTATTGTTGAATATTTAATGTTTTTCTTTTTCAGTGTTTTTTTTTTCATATTACAGATAGAAACATCTGTCCTACATCTGTCAAAATATTTCCTTAGGAAAAATTCTCTAGTGTAGAATTACTTGGTCAAAGGACATGAATATCTTTGCAGCTTTCACTAAATGTTATCTCATCTCTTTAAAAAGGAGACATGCCAATTTGAAATGCTCTTCACTACATATTTTTATATAAACTTTACTCTCACCTCAGGTGACATAAAATGCTAAGTTCGAATTCCATTCCCTAGGTTACCAGCAAGAGCATCTACCTTTGATTAAGCCATGCTCGAACTCTCATCTCTCTTTTGCAATTCTCTCTCAAAGCTAAGAGTATAATAGCAACAGTAGCTTTTGAGTTGATTGCTGCTTTCATCCAGAGTTAAGTCAAAATGCCGAGGAAAATACTCAAGGAAGCAGAGGAAACAAATACTCTCTACATTTGGACGATCATTTTTCCTGATTTCCTCCTATGATATAAAAAAAAAAAAAAAAACCTCAAATATTTTGTGAAAAGCCTACGTAATAAGTTAATAAGCCGACATAAGAAGTTAATGCTTCTTTGGTTGCACAAAATAGAAATTTACTCTGGTTACCCAAAGGGGGAAAAGAATCTATAGGAAGTATACTAGTGAATCTAATGAAATTCAAGGAAGATCTGGGTCAGATGGTCTAATCTTAGGATACATTTTATTGCAAATAACCAAAATCTGACTGAGTGGCTTTAGAAAAAAAAGACATTTAATTCTCTGACAAAATAACATTCCAGATATTCCAGGGCTGGTTCTGCCACTTAACAATGTCATCAAGGAGCCAGATCCTTTCCATCCTTTCATTTTACCAGCCTCCGTGGGCCAGTCATTCTTGTACTTGGTTGCCTCATGGTCACAAGATAGCTGCCTTAACACCAGGCTCTTGGTTTAAAGGCAGGAAGCAGGGGGTGAGGATGGTGGCAAAGGCAGAGAGAAACTTATTATTCTTTCTCTTTTTCTCAAGTAGCAATAAGTATTTTATAGAAGACCCTCAGCAGACTTCCTACTATGTCTCACCAGACAGAACTGAGTTTATGATTATCACTGGATAGAACAGCATTAATAGGTTTATGATCATCGCTAGACTGGAATCTCATTTTTCATGAGCTCGAGGAATTGTCAGCTGACACCGGAGGGAAATTGTGATGTTTGATGGTGGATAAGAATGGAAACTATGCCTCTTGATGAACGGCCGGAGTGTGTGCCTCATACAGGGACCAGGGAGTTTGTGGACCTTGCTTTCTTCTGATAATGCGTTTCCATTGGCAGGAAACTCTAATGTCTTTTTCCTCCTTCTCTCAAATGCCAAAGGTCTAAGAAAAAGACTCATTGGCTCTGCTTGGCCTATCAGGGAGAATCTCAAAGTGAAGGCATGGCTCTGGTGCCACCTCTGATGATTCCCAGGTGCAAAAGAGGAGAACATCAGTCCTCAAAAAAAATGGGAATCGTCTTGACCTGGAGATAAACACGATGGACCTCCCTTACATCTACGTTAAATGAAATACCATCAAAAGGTATTTACTGGCCTCCTAACTTGTAGAAGGAATTGTACAGGACCCTGCAGGGATACAATCTATAAGCTTTGGTCCTCGCCCCTGAAGAGACTATAATCTATTTGAGGAGAAGCCCGTGCAAATAGCACGATGGGGGGAAGATGAGAGCTAATTGTGAGGTAGAGGCAATAAATGTTTTGACCCCAATAAGCTTTGCTGAAGATAATGGGATATAAACTACTTCACATAGAGGAAGGAAAGGCCTGGAAATGTTTAATTCATCCAACCAAACTTCATGTAGTCAGCTCTGCCACAGCTCTTTCCTGGCCACCCCTGACCCCAGGGTCACAGCCTCTTCCGATGTTTATATCCCACCATTCTGGTGGCAAGGGCCAATCGTGTGGCCTTAGAGATTGCATCCAGAAATCCTGCTTTCCTCAGACAGCCTTCAACGCCAACTTCTCCACCTTCTCCTGCCTTCCTCAAGGTGTTCATTTTTTTTTCCTTTTTTTTTTTTTGGTTTGTGCCACAAGGCATGTGGGCTTAGTTTCGAACCCGTGCCCCCTGCATTTGAAGCACAGACTCTCAACCACTGGACTGCCAGGGACGTCCTCAGATGTTCATTTTTAACTCCTTCATTCCTAGTCCCACACCCTCATTTTCTGAGCCGTTAGTGAACACCTAACTATTATTAGGGGCAAAGGTCTTTTTTCTAGCCACAAAATAAGCACATCATATAAGATACAGTCAGCGACTCTGCTCCTGGTCTGCTGTGTGATAAACAGCAAGTCACCTAACCTTTCTGTGTTGAAGAAATCATTTAAAGAAAAGCAATATGATTTGCCTCTTTCCCACCTTTTCAATCAAGTTCCTGGTGAAAAATCAGTGAGGCAGCCTCAAAACATTTGGCGATATTTTAGCAAAATATTTTATGAAAATGTGCAGGCTTTTTATAAGAAAATAACAGAGTTGAATTGGATTTGTTATATATTCTCTCTTCTTGAGAGAGTTAATAGCCCTTCCGTTAGAAAATCCAATTACCAAAGTTTATACAATTTCTCTTGGTCATTGGAGAAGTCAGTAATGCTATGAATCCAATTAAGAAAAAAAAAATGTTCACACCCTTAAATGAATTACAGTCAGCACGACTGAGACCTAATTAGAAGGCTATTGCCATCTGAGATTACTTATGAGCCAAAACCAAACTGCTAAACCAAAACAACGTGACTCCCAACGGCCCTGGAATAGTATTTGAGTTGAAAATTTGGTTAATATTTTCCCTCCAGACTTAGCACCCAGATCTGGATCTACTATTATCCCACAGAGGTTCTTTTTAAATCCTTGAATGCTATCCAGGACTTTCCGCAGGAAGTAGACCCTTAGTAACAGGAAGACTTTGTGAAATTTTCTCCTTTGAGGAAAAAGAAGTCAGGAAAAGGGGGATGCACTCTGGAGAAGGAATTTACATCTACCAGACTGCATTATTTCCAGATGAGCTGAAAACCGCTTCCTGTGTAAAGCCTTCCTTGATCCCATAAATTAGTAATTAACTTCCCTGTGACGGTGACTACCAGGGCTGATCATTTTAATCTCTTCCTAGCATTTATTTGAATGACTTATACCACCGTTAGTTATTTCCCCATGAATCTTCCTCACCAAAGTTCTAAGTTCTTGGGGAAACAACCAGTTCTTCCACATTTTGGACTCCTTCTCACCCCTACCAGTGTCTGGAATAGTTAATTATTATTATGTTTTTACTTTTCTATTATTTATTTACTTTTTTAAATTGAAGTATAGTTGATGTATAATACTATATGTTATAGGTGTACAATATAGTGATTCACAATTTTTAAAGGTTATGCTCCATCTAAGGGTCTTATAAAATATTTGCTATATTCCCCGTGCTGTACAATACATCATCGTAGCTTATTTTATACATACTAATTTGTTTGTTTATGGCCTATCTTTCCCACTAGAAAGTAAGCTTCATAAGAGAAGGAACTTGGTTTACTCACTATTAGAAGAGTACACCGTAGAGAACCCACAGTGGAATAGTTAATTATTAAATAAGAACACCCGCTGTGTGTCAGGCATTGTGTTAGCTACTGGAGAGAAAACGGATAGCAAAATTAGCACAGTTCTCTTCACCCATTGCTTAGAGTCTAGATGGATATGACGTATGATTGAATAAGCAATAACAGCAAAATGCCGTGCATCCTGTGATTGGACGTGAGGTGTCCAGAGAGGGTTCATTTCGATGCCTGCATCATGAATGCCCCACGGGTGGTATTCCACAGGTAAAATGAAGTGTGGTTTGTTCAGTAGCATTCCATTGGAGGTTGAATATGAATTCTTGGGAAGCTGAGTAAGTTCAGATGTCAGTTCCTAGTCATTGAGAAGAATCATGTGAGCCTCGCATCCAGACCATACATGTACTAAACCGAAGGGGCCTCGGAAGACATCTCAAGGCTCTGGGGTGAGGAGGAGGGAACTCTAGCTCCCCAACTCCCCACCTTTGCTGATTGTTCCTTTTTTTTTTTTTTTTGCGGTATGCGGGCCTCTCACTGTTACGGCCTCTCCCGTTCCGGAGCACAGGCTCTGGACGCGCAGGACCAGCGGCCATGGCTCACGGGTGCAGCCGCTCCGCGGCATGTGGGATCTTCCCGGACCGGGGCATGAACCCGTGTCCCCTGCATCGGCAAGCGGACTCTCAACCACTGCGCCACCAGGGAAGCCCTGATTGTTCCTTTTAATGAATGTCTTTCTACATATTCCTAAAGTCAATTGTTTGCTTATGTGAACACGAGTATAAGCTCCAACATTCATGAGGAGCTCGATGAACCGGACCAGAAGATATCTCTTGCATGAAGGGAAGTGCAGGAAACTATGGAAACACACAACCAGAGCATTCAACCTACTTTCAAGACACATTCAATCAAATTATGAATAAATGATTATCTTAAGAAAAATGGGGATTCAGATGAGAATCTAAGAAAATAAAAATGTAAATTGAAATTATGAATCATTCATTCAGCTGATAGTTACTGGATGACCTATTACATGTATATTATCTTATAACTATGAGATCTGTAGTTACTTCAGAGTTTGGGGACAGTTAAATCTGGTAAGTACTGAGGTTGCTGTTGCTTCCTAGAAACTTTGTCTGCAGCTTGGATAAAGGTAAAGTCGGACAAGGCGGAAAGGCAAATTCTCACTGCTCAGCACATCCTGTAGTTTTCTAGGATATTGTGAGCAGAAAGAGTATGCTGCCAGTTGTACAAACCTAGGCAAGGACAAAAACAAGGCTGCTTGGAGAAAATAATGTTTTGAGGCAAATGAAGGGACAATCTTCAGGAAATAAATTTATAAGGATTATTAAATTCTAAGCCAATGAGAAGTAACTCTTCCCTTACTTTAATTAATGTGTGTTTGCTGCATCAAACAGCTTTCTTCCCTCCATACCCCAGCCTAGCATCTTGAAGGAAGACAACAGAAGTCATAAAACACACATACACGGACCTCCAGTCTGGACCCAATGGCATAGAGTCATTTATTTCCTGGTCAACTATACACTCTGGAAACGGCATGCAAGGCATCCAGAGGAGAACTCTGAGAAGTGGTGAGAAGAAGGCGAGCTGGTCTGGGACCCCAGGAGGAGAGGAATGGCACAGTGGTAGGGCATCTTGCACCAGCCATCTACCCAACAGAAGGTCACCAGACATGTTATTTCCCAGCTCCCCACCTAGGAAAGGAAGGCAGCACAGGTGGGCTCACTCTTCTCCCATATTGAACAGGAGACCCTCTGACAGCATCAGGCAAACCCATCTCCACAGGCAAGGGGGATGAATTGGGAGCCCTGAGCTAGGGGACGCACTTTCCTTCCTGCAGGGCCTGAGACATCTTTTCTGCCAAGAGAAACTGAGGTGAGTGGACAGAAATAGGAGAAAAGACCCGGCGACAGCAAGCTGCCTGGTCCAAGAAGCCTCTTTGTTCCCATGGGCCCAAAACTCTCCTTTGCCCAGAAGTAGCCAGGGGACATTGACAGGGGCATCCTACCGCACCCCTCCTCACCAAGTCTCGCCCAAGCACCCAGGCCTGGGGACCAGCCTCCACCCGCTTAGCCAGCACCAGCAGGGAGCACAGGGAGCCCCAGGCACTGATAAACCAAACCCACTAACATAACACCACAAAGGTTCTAGGAATTAAACTGCCATTGGAATCACAGCCACAAAAGTAGGTCAGGAGCTGCATGCCAAACCTGAAGAGGGTGAACGCCTGCTAAAATAAAAGCTTTAAATGGGACCCAGAGTATTGCCAACATAATTGGCAAAGTGTCCAGAATACAGTTGAGAATCACCATCATACCAAGAACGAGGGAAGTTACAACTCGAATAAGAAAAGCCAATCAGCTGATGCCAACACCAAGACAAAGCAAAGGTAGGAATTATCTGACAAGGATTTTAAAACAGAATCATAAAAGTGCTTCATCAATAACAAATTCTCTTGAAATAAATGAAAAAAAATAGAAAACCTCAGCAAAGAAACAGAAGTTATTTAAAAAAAAACAAATAGAAATTATAGAACTGAAAAATACAAATTTAAAAACCCACTGTATGTGCTCAATAGTAGAATAAAGATGATAAAGGACAGAAGCAGTGAACTTGAGACAACTGCCTGTGGGACAATAACAAAAAAATCAACATTCTTACTATTGTAGTTGCATAGGGACCAGAGAAAGATTGTAGAGCTGAAAGAGCATTTGAAGAAATAACGGCTGAAAAAGTCCCAAATTTGGTGAAAAATGCAAGTCTGCACAGAGGAAAATCTTCAGGATGTAGGGCTAAGCCAGCAGTTCTTAGACTTGACACCTAAAGCACAATCCAATATAGAAAAAACTGGTAAGCTGGACCTCATGGAAAGTTTTTTTAACATCGTTATTGGAATATAACTGCTTTACAATGTTGTGTTAATTTCTGCTGTATAACAAAGTGAATCAGCTGTATGTATACATATATCCCCATATCCCTTCCCTCTTGCGTCTCCCTCCCATACTCCCTATCCCACCCCTCTAGGTGGTCACAAAGCACCGAGCTGATCTGCGCTAGGCAGCTGCTTCCCACTAGCTATCAATTTTACATTCGGTAGTGTATATATGTCAATGCTACTCTCTCACTTCGTCCCATCTTACCCTTCCCCCTCCCCGTGTCCTCAGGTCCATTCTCTACGTCTGCATCTTTATTCCTGTCCTGCTCTAGGTTCATCAGAACCCTTTTTTTTTTTTTTTTTAGATTCCATATATATATGTGTTAGCAAACAGTATTTGTTTTTCTCTTTCTGACTTACTTCGCTCTGTATGATAGACTCTAGGTCCATTCACCTCATTACAAATAGCTCAATTTCATTTCTTTTATGGTTGAGTAATATTCCATTGTATATATGTGCCACATCTTCTTTACCCATTCATCTGTCGATGGACAATTAGGTTGCTTCCATGTCCTGGCTATTGTAAATAGTGCTGCAGTGAATATTGTGGTACTTGACTCTTCTTGAATTATGGTTTTCTCAGGGTATATGCCCAGTAGTGGGATTGCTGGGTCGTATGGTAGTTCTATTTTTAGTTTTTTAAGGAACCTCCATACTGTTCTCCATAGTGGCTGTATCAATTTGCATTCCCACCAACAGTGCAAGAGGGTTCCCTTTTCTCCACACCCTCTCCAGCATTTATTGTTTGTAGATTTTTTGATGATGGCCATTCTGACTGGTGTGAAGTGATACCTCATTGTAGTTTTTTTTTTTTTTTTTTGCGGTACACGGGCCTCTCACTGTTGTGGCCTCTCCCATTGCAGAGCACAGGCTCCGGACGCACAGGCTCAGCAGCCATGGCTCACGGGCCCAGCCACTCCGCGGCATGTGGGATCTTCCCGGACCGGGGCACGAACCCGTATCCCCTGCATCGGCAGGCGGACTCTCAACCACTGCGCCACCAGGGAAGCCCCTCATTGTAGTTTTGATTTGCATTTCTCTAATGATCAGTGATGTTGAGCATTCTTTCATGTGTTTGTTGGCCATCTGTATGTCTTCTTTGGAGAAATGTCTATTTAGGTCTTCTGCCCTTTTTTGGATTGGGTTGTTTGTTTTTGTGATATTGAGCTGCATGAGCTGCTTGTATATTTCGGAGATTAATCCTTTGTCAGTTGCTTCGTTTGCAAATATTTTCTCCCATTCTGAGCATTGTCTTTTCACCTTGTTTATGGTTTCCATTGCTGTGCAAAAGCTTTTAAGTTTCATTAGGTCCCATTTGTTTATTTTTGTTTTTATTTCCATTTCTCTATGAGGTGGGTCAAAAAGGATCTTGCTGTGATTTATGTCATAGAGTGTTCTACCTATGTTTTCCTCTAAGACTTTTATATTGTCTGGCCTTACATTTAAGTCTTTAATCCATTTTGAGTTTATTTTTGTATATGGTCTTAGGGAGTGTTCTAGATTCATTCTTTTACATGTAGCTGTCCAGTTTTCCCAGCACCACTTACTGAAGAGGCTGTCTTCTCGCCATTGTATATTTTTGCCTCCTTTATCAAAGATAAGGTGACCATATGTGCATGGGTTTACCTCTGGGCTTTCTATCCTGTTCCATTGACCTATATTTCTATTTTTGTGCCAGTACCATGCTGTCTCGATTACTGTAGCTTTGTAGTATAGTCTGAAGTCAGGGAGCCTGTTTCCTCCAGCTCCATTTTTCTCTCTCAAGATTGCTTTGGCTATTCGGGGTCTTTTGTGTTTCCATACAAATTGTGAAAGTTTTTGTTCTAGTCTGTGAAAAATGCCATTGGTAGTTTGAGAGGGATTGCATTGAATCTGTAGATTGCTTTGGGTAGTATAGTCATTTTCGCAGTGTTATTTCTTCCAATCCAAGAACATGGTATATCTCCCCATCTGTTTGTATCGTCTTTAATTTCTTTCATCAGCGTCTTATAGTTTTCTGCATACAGGTCTTTTGTCTCCTTAGGTAGGTTTATCCCTAGGTATTTTATTCTTTTTGTTGCAATGGTAAATGGGAGTGTTTCCTTAATTTCTCTTTCAGATGTTTCATCATTAGTGTATAGGAACGCAAGAGATTTCTGTGCATTAATTTTGTATCCTGCTACTTTACCAAATTCATTGATTAGCTCTAGTAGTTTTCTGTGTACCTCATGAAATTTAAAAATTTGTTCTGTGAAAACCCATTTGAAGAAGATGAACAGACAAGTTATAGAGTTGGAAAAATATTTGCAAAGTACATATCCAACAAAGGACTCATATCCAGGATACATAAGGAATTCTCAAAACTCAACAGGAAAAAAAACCACCCAACTAGGAAATGGACAAAAAACAAGAACAGACATTTCACTGAAGAGGATATATAGATGGCAAATACACACAGGAAAAGAGGCTCAACATCATTAGCTATTAGGGGAACATGAATTAAAACCACAATGAGCTATCACTACATAGCTACCAGAACAACTAAAATAAAAAATAGTGACAACATCAAATACTGACAAGGATATGGAGAAACTGGATCATGCATACATTATGTAAATTTAGGGAGTATTGTTAATATGCTGATTAGAGGCCTCAGCTACAGAAAAAAGTGCTGGTTTACAAGAAGAAGCAGGAATTACTCTTCTACCATTCCTGTCAGCCAGACCAGGAGGGAATAAAGCTAAAGAATGACATCTTTCTTTAACCAAGCTGCACTGCAGTACAAAAAGCTGCTCAAGTGTTCAGGAAAACAAAGACTGACTGAAAAAAAGGTGCAGAATACAACATGTGAATTTTGAACATAACCTAAGAGTTAGCACCATACTCTCAGGCAGAGGGGGCAGGGTGTACCGCTTTGGGACAGAATGCATAGTCTAGGTCAGAGGTCAGCTGGAGACTGAGTGGCCTAGAGAGCACAAGGGATTCCTACAGTTTGAACTGGACAGTCTGCTCAGCTGCAGCCAACCTTTGGGAAACTGCAACAAACTAACAGAGGGCAGACCTGGGGAAGGCTGGTCCAAACGTTAGAAAGTAAAAGAGGCAGTGATAAAACCGAGTCTACCTGTACAATCTCTATTTGTAAATGATTAGTACTCTGTAATTTCTTGAGACCTTTAGTAACTGTACACACACACACACACACACAGAACACACAGAGAACACATACAGTGGGAGCCAAGCAAGTTGCAGGCTGACTTAGACACACCAGGCTGTGCACATGGCAATCTTTGCCTAGAATTAACTCTGCTTCTTGTCCCTCCTGCAAATAGCAACCAGACTGGGCACAGCTCTACTGCCTGTTGATTCAGAGCCTCCCCTCACCACTCCATCTCCTGCTGCCTGATTGCAGGAAGAGTCCTGATTATGTGTGTACATGGGGCCCAGGAGAATCGGAAGAAATAGGATGGGAGGGTAATCTACACATCTTTTGACTGCTTTGCCCCAAATATAGGTGTGATCAGAACAGTTTGGGTGTTGGCTACTTCATTCAATCAGCCTGGTACAGTTTAAGAGGAAATTAGAAATCAGAGGGAATGTCTTTGGCCCACCCTAAGCCAGATCATCTGTAATAGGAATTATGGTTGGACTGTGATCTCATGGTTTTCAAGATGAGGCCATTTACAGTTGTGGTTACTGGGATGAAGATCTTAGTATATTCTTCCTCTCAATTATGTTTCTAAAAACCATCACCATAACAAAATAGAGCTCTTCATTTAGGAAAAAAAAAATCTAGGGATAAAGATGAACTGTTTTTTCCAAATGCCAAATTTATATTGAAAGCAAAATCATCATAACAGTTAAAGAATGCGGGCAACCAAGATCTTTTCTCAGTTTTCCTTCCTTGTTAATAACTGCTTGGCTGAAATCTAATTACCTTTTCCAGGTTTGTTTCTCCCTAACTGACCCTGAGTTTCCTTTCCACGTTAGGCCCTCTCAGGGCTTTTCAGTGTCAGGATGGTGGCAAAAGCCACAGCACTTTCCTCCCGACCATGGCCTCTTTCCTTTACCCTGTGATACAGGCTGGCAGGCCTGAGAAGGTGGCTGGTCTACCAGATGTTCCTTTTAACTGCTATTCTATTCATGTCTCCCTTGAGGCTTTTGCACATGGCCAGACTGAAAAAGGAAGAAACTACTTGGTAGCACAATAACCTGCATTCCAAATATTTCCTTCTGCCCTTCCCCCTAGCCCCAGTCTCCCTGACAGTGCCTCTTTTCTACACCTTTCCAGCTTTATGATGTTCTAATGGAAAACAATCTGCCAAGATCCTCCTTTCCTTCTTCTCGACTTTTTAAAACATTAGCAAAGATGTTCTTATGATACGAGTCATCAGCACTTTTTCATATTGTTTTTGAAATTCTTTTAAAAACTAACTATTGCTTAATTTGCATTAGAAAAACTTCTTAACCAAACGTTGAAAACTATATAAATAAGCAGAGTTTTTATTTAGAGGTGCTAGTGGTTTACACATGGAAGTATAAAATTTATAAAAAGTCTCTATTTTTTTTTTAAGATTGGATTTTTACATTTATCTCTAAATTCTCTGAAAATATTTTGACATATGATATAATTTATTTTGATATGATGAAAGTTTAAAACCTTTGTTATATTTTTCGTTATAAAAGCAATACACCCTCGTTGCAAAATATAACATATTAAGAAGTTTACAAAGTAAAAAGAGAAGAATTCTCCTTTTCCCATCTCTCAAAACCCACAGCTAAAACAACAAATTTTAAGTTTCTTAAAGAAAACTTAATCTGAAGTATACACAATTACTTTTACTATTACTTTTACCTTCAAGTCATTTTCCCATACATATACAAATGTATATAACATACATAAATGCATATCTATGTACCCATTAAACATGCAAAATATATATGCATATATAAAACATTTTAAACAAAACCACTGCGCCACCAGGGAAGCCCTATATATGTATATTTTAAATGTTGATAGATGCTTTCAAAATTGCCCTCCAAAAAGATGACTTCAATATATGCTACCTGCAACTATACATGAGAATACCTGAAAAATAAGGTTTTAAATGAGTCATGAAATAGGGGAAGAATACATTAGCATAAAACAACTAAAGGCTATTATAAAGCTACTTATGAGAATATAAAATAACAAAGTATAAACAAAGACAAATATGATTTAAAAGGTATAGTAAATATATATTTGAGTAAATATGAATTTCTTTAAAAAAGTAATGTAGGTACTGCAGATCTTTTTGCCAGAAAGATACAGTTTTGCACCATTATAAAAATAAATGTTATGAGTAATAAAGGATTTAGGGAGGGTACTGGTCTAAATTTTGAAAAACTGAAGACTAACCACCAATTTCAATTCATAAAACTTGTTGGATACTTTAAAAAACAGCTATAATGGGCTTCCCTGGTGGCGCAGTGGTTGAGAGTCCGCCTGCCGATGCAGGGGACGTGGGTTCGTGCCCCGGTCCGGGAGGATCCCACATGCCGCGGAGCGGCTGGGCCTGTGAGCCACGGCTGCTGGGCCTGCGCGTCCGGAGCCTGTGCTCCGCAACGGGAGAGGCCACAACAGTGAGAGGCCCGCGTACCGCAAAAAAAAAAAAAAAAAAAAAAGCCATTTGGGGTGGCAACTGAGGAAATTTGAAAATGAACTAGATATTAGATTATATTATGGAGCTACTGTTAATTGTCTTAGGCATGATAATGATATGATGGAAGAATGTCCATGGTTCTCAGGAGGTGCATGTTGAAGAATTGTGGTCATGATATCTGAAACTTACTTTCAAATGGCCCAGCGTGGCAAAATGTATCAACGTTTGAATCTAGAGACAGGGTAAATAAGTGTGTGCTGTCCTATTGTTTCAACTTTTCTATGGGATTGAAAATTCTTAAAATAGAAAATTGGAGAAGGGACTTCCCTGGTGGTGCAGTGGTTTAGAATCCACCTGCCAGTGCAGGGGACACAGGTTCGAGCCCTGGTCTGGGAAGATCCCACATGCCTTGGAGCAACTAGGCCCCTTCCCCACAACTACTGAGCCTGCCCTCTAGAGCCTGCGAGACACAACTACTGAAGCCCACATGCCACAACTACTGAGCCTGCCCACCTAGAGCCCGTGCTCCACAGCAGAAGCCACCGCAATGAGAAGCCCACGCACCACAACAAAAAGTAGCCCCCGCTCGCTGCAACTAGAGAAAGCCCATGCACAGCAACGAAGACCCAACACAGCCAAAAATAAATTTAAAAAATAAAACAAAATTAAAAAAGAAAGTCGGAGAAGAAGGAAAATAAAACGGTGAAGTTGCAGATCTGGTGTCGACAATTTTATTTCATTATGTTAGATTCTCTGAGGAGAAAGAGAGGTGCTTTGGGGGAACCCACATTTGATTTAGATCTCTAAGGTTATATTTTTAAATTACCATTTCTGTGTCCTCAGTATTAGGCCAGGTAGGTTTGCAAGGAACAAAGCATCTCCCTGACCACTAGCTATGCCTCCCAAATACACAGCATATATCCCAAGGGGGTCGACCTAGGAATATGAGGAACTGGGGAGAAACCTCTTCACTGCTAGAAAGACACCCAAGGCTCAGGCCTCCATGAGGGCAGACCACCAGGGCTGTCATCACATAGAGGCAGGACACTGTGACTTCTGACCACTCTAAACGTCGAGCCTAACACCAGGGAGTGGTCCAAGCAGAGGATGCTCTAGCTCATTAGCGCTCAGGCCAAAATTACTTAACTTGTCCAGACTATTTTAGATAGTGAATTTGATGGGTTGATGATGCTTGCATCCAGCCCTGGCTGAGTCAACCTTTCTGGCTTTTCAGACACTTAAGTAAATAGAGTAGGAATTGGCTCTTAAAATAATTCCCAAGAGCAATTTGCCACAAGATTAATAGCATTCTGTCATGAATACAGGATTTGGAGAAAACATATATATCCATATGTATTTATATATTTACATATGCATATAGTATACATATATATGCATATATACACACACATCTATATTATATTTTGCCTTTGCTAGCTTTAGTTGACAATTACTTTTACTGTTTTTAAATTTTTTTATTTTCAGGTAACTAGTTCTTTCTTAATTATCTCATTAGTAAGAAGAGTCAGAAATATTGACCCTGTAGAGTGATGACATTTTGCATAGTGGTCATTTTTTTTAATTCAGAAAGAATTTTAAATTTTAATTACTTCTTTTTCTTACTTATCACTGTAATTTGAGGAAGTAATAAAAGCTTTAAGCATTATTTCTAGACTTATCAATAGCTAAGAAACTGGAAGGCTATGAAAAAAAATGATATGCCAAATAAAATTCTAGGGGCAGCTACACATCCAAAACAAACTTAAAAACTCAGATATTTGTCCATATGATAGGAAATGACTGAATTTGGAGACAAAGACAAGAGTATCTGACTCCTATTTCATTAGCCGTCATATGTGTCCACTACCATATGAGTTCTAGGCTTCATTATACATTTTGTTTTTCATCTGAAAAATGCAGCATTCTTAATTCTATTTATTATTATTTTTTAATTTATTTATTTGGTTGCACGAGGTCTTAGTTGCAGCATGCGGGCTCCTTAGTTGTAGCATGTGAACTCTTAGTTTCGGCACGCATGTGGGATCTAGTTCCCTGACCAGGGATCGAACCTGGGCCCCCTGCATTGGGAGTGTGGAGTCTTAACCACTGGACCACCAGGGAAGTCCTTAATTCTATTTAGTATTGATTTGAATTAAACTATGCAGGAACAACTCATAGACTATTTTTCTTGGGACCTGTAGTGTGTTATTTCAGGGGAACTCTCTGCTATGAGCCTGTTTCACAGAAAATGGACGATGTTAAGTATAACTAAAACAGAGACATGTTTCTAAACATTTCAGAGGTATGAGTAGTATCATTAAGTAACACAGTCCTCTCTTCAAAACTGGTCTCACAAGCAGAAAGAGTAGCCTTTGAGTCTTGAGCACCACACAGCAAGGCCCCTTTCTATCACCGTATCTCCCATTCCATCTGTCTTTCAAAGCCCATGGCTGACAAGAGAGTAAGCTCTCATCAGGTACTTTCAGAGTGAGCTCTCATCTTGTTTATAGCGTCCAGACTCTTCATAAATATAATTAACTTCATCTACAAAAAACAGTGAAACTTTAACTATTGCAAAACAGCCTTCCAGAACCCTAAGGTTTTCAAAATGGATTTGAACCTGGAAGTAACCCTGATCCCTCCATTCTTGCATACACACAAAATAATAATAATAAAACAACAGTAGTGATAATACCTGAGCATTGAGCAAAACAAAACAAAATAAAAACCAAAAACTTCCTCAATCTATACATATCACACCTGATATTCTGATGTGCTGAATATGATTTATTCATTCATTCACTTGTTGATTGATTCAACAAATACTTATTTACCAACTATAATGAGTTCCATTCAAGGCGGGGGGTGGGGCGTGTGTGGGCATGGCAGTAAATAAGACAGACAAGGTTTATTTGGATGGTTGAACAGGAAAGGGCTTCAACCTAAGTCTTGGAATGATGAGGATGCTACGATCCAAGGACCAGCACCCCAGAGAGAGACAATGGAAGAGCTAGGGGTCCGAAGTAACAATAAACTTAGTGTGTTGATGGACAAAGGCTAAAGCATGGGAGCAAGCAAGAGAGTGGTAGGAGGTTAAGATCGGAGAAGTATTTAGTAGCCATAGGACGAAGTTTTATTTTTATTCTATGTGCAGTTGGATGTCACTAGAGGATTTTAAGCAGAAAAGTCACTAATACCTTATTTATGTTTTTAAAAGATTGTTCTTGCTGCTTTTAGAAGAATGGACTGTAGGAGGCAAGATAGAAGCAGAGTAGAGCTTGGACCAAACTTTTAAGGCATAAATGATGCATTCTGATTGCCTATAATATATATAAAAGACCACTATGTCAGCACAATGGATGAAGTAAATGGGAGAATCAAGGGAAACTAGAAAAAGCAAGGAGAGAAGATGAGGGAAGAAATTGGGAAAGATCTGAACCTAGGAATGGGCACTGTGTAATGAGCAGAGACAGAAGACCCTAAATAGGACTTCCATGAGCCTGGGACACCTTTTTATAGAAAAGTAAGGAAATGCCAGAAAGTATGATGATGCTCCAAACTAATGAGGGCCTGTCAAAAGGCTGTAGGAGTCTGCATGAAGGGGCAACCACTGGCAGTATTCTAGGCCATGCATTCATCAGAATGAATACTGAATGAAGTGGATATTACACGTTGAAGAAAAAGGATTCATGAAGGTCATACTGACACTGATAAAAATTCTTTACAAAGCCCAAGTGGAGGAGGAGTTATACTCTACAGAAAAAAAAGTGCCAACTACTAAATGCAAAGGCATGATGTAAGTAGAAAATCCCCATTTTTACAATCACTGCAGTAATAACTGATTCAGCAAGAACCAAAACTGGGTGGCTAAGATCAAAAGTAGTATCTGTTCTTATCAGTTTAATATCTGATATGTCCTCTATCCAAGGACAATATATTATTAGAAAGGAATGAAGTACTGATACATGCTACATCATGAATGAACCTTGAAAACATTATGCTAAGTGAAAGAAGCCAGCCACAGACAGCCACGTACTGTATGGTTTTATTTATGTGAAATGTCCAGAAGAGGCAAATCCATTGATAGAAAGTAGGTTAGTGGTTGCTAGGGGCTGGATGGGTTAGGCGGAAATGGTGAGTGGCTGCTAAGTGGTCCAGGGTTTCTTTTGGGGATGATAAAATGTTATAAAATTGATTTGGGTGATGGTTGCACAACTGTGAATATACTAGAAACTAATGAATTGTATAATTTAAATGGATGAATTTTATAGTATGTGAAATATATCTCAATAAAGCTGTTTTTTAAAAACAAAAAAAGTAAAGTAAAAAATAAAGTAAATAAAAGGAGCTAAAACTCAAAAAAAAAAGAAAGGTGAGAGGGTTCTGCTTGTGCTTAGGATGTAAAAAGCTGCTAGACAAGGTTGCTCCCATTCTAACAACAAGAAAAAATTGTATAATCAGTAAAATGATAACTTTTCTAGAACTCACCAGAGAGATGAGGTCACAGGACCACCAAGTAAATTGAATTCCACAGAGTGACAATCCCCTCTGCAGAGAAGTGGGACTTTTGCCTTTGAGAGGGCATGAGTAGAAGAGGTCATTGCCATAAAGGTGGATAAGAAGAAATCAGCTAATATTGCTTAATAAATTCTTAAAATCAGTACAGGCTGATGAATCAGTTTAGAATAACTGGGAGTCCCTGACACAAAGAGAATCTGCACTCACTTGCAAGTTCTTTTCTGCAGGCTTCTACTAGGTCAAAACTAAGCACAGGGCAGAAGACTCGAGAAAGTCCCTGCTGATGTGCAATGGTAATTGACTGATGCGGGAGGAAAAATGCATAAAAGACTGCCTGCTTCCCTAGATCCTTCTTTCTTTGGAGCAAAAGCTTTTTACCACTTGTTAGGGGCAGCAAAACTTTATGAAAGATCTACTGCTTGAAGGAAGGGTAGAAATAAAAGCCCTCTGCATCTGGGGAAAGCACAGGAATACCTCTTGGGCTCAGATTCCTATACTGATATAAATTAGAAGTCTGCTACCACTGGAGAAGGGGTAAGACCACCATAAATACAATGCAGAGTTTGGCTACCATGGGGGAATATGGGCAGAATTGCAGAGAAAGTTCCACCCTCTGAGTTCCAGGGTCACAGGCTTGCCTAAGACTACGGCTGGATCAGGATAACTGATAACCCCCTTCGTCCCCACCACTACTACCAGGAGCCTACCATTAGTAACTATCAACAACAGTCTTCTACTGAAAAAAAAGAGACTTCCTCTTCCGTGCAAATGTTAAGGGACTACTGGAAGCTATGGGTAGAGCAGGAACACTGCCAGGTCACACGCTAAGCACAAGGTAACCATAACCCACTTCTGGTTGAATTTCAATCTTGTATCACACTGAAGATAACAACAACAACAACAAAATCCAAGTTTAGTTCAACCTGTGACTAGATGGACCCAGTGCCCCACACTAATGGCCTGACTGAAGAAGCAGCATGCCTATTTCCAGACATAAGGACTATACATGTCTCAGTGTCTACAGTTCTTCAATACATAATGTCTGACATTCAATCAAATATTTGAGTCACACAGAAAGACAAGGGAAGAACCTACCCATTGTCAAGAGATTGGGGAATCAACAGAAGCAGACTCAGAGATGACCCAGATGTTGGAGCCCTTAGTCAGGGATGTCAAAATAACTAGAATTAATATGTTAAAGGACTGAGTGGAAAAGGTCTATAACATGCATGAATATTTGGGGGAATTTTAGCAGAGAAATAGAAAATATAGAGTCCAGTGGAAATGCTAGAAATTTTAAAAAGTAATAGAGATGAAAAAATCTTTTGATTGACTTGTTAGCAGAATCAATACAACTAAAGAAAGATTTAGCAAACATAAAGATAGGCCAACAGAAATTATACAAACTGAAACACAAATAGAAAAAAAAGAGTGAAAAAAATATAATAGAGCATCCAAGAGCTGTGAGACAGAATCAGTCTAACATATATGTAACTAGTCTCAGAAGGAAGAGAAAAGGAATTCTCCGGTGGTCCAGTGGTTAGGACTCCATTCTTCCACCGCAGGGGGCACAGGTTTCATCCCTGGTTGGGGAACTAAGCTCCCACAAGCCACATGACATGGCCAAAAAAAATAAAAAAGAAGAAGGAAGAGAACAGAGTAATGATGATAATAATAACAATGATGATGATAGCTAACCTCCAAGAATCCCAAGCAGGATAAATACCAACACCACACACACACTTAGACATATCATAAACAAACTGCTGAAAACTGAAAAGCAAGAAAACACTGAAGGCAAGAAGGGAAAAAAGGAAACATTACATAAAGAAGAACAAAAGTAAGAATTATAGCAGACTATCAGAAACTACACAAAGCCAGAGCAATGAAGCAATGTCTTTAAAGTACTAAAAGAAAACAACCTGTCAACCCAGAATTTTATACCCAGTGAAAATATATTTCAAAAATGAAAGAAAAATAGAGACTTCTTTCAGACAATAAAAGCTGAGATAATTCACTGCCAGCAGAACTGAACCACAAGAAATGTTAAAGAACATTCTTCAGGAAGAAGATATATGATATTAGGTGGTAGTTTTTAAACCTACACAAATCAATAAAAAGCACCAAAAAAATTTTAAAATGGTCAATATAAAGAGACTTTATCTTATTTGTAAGCTCTTTTTAAAAAAGAAAAAAACCTGACTATCTAAAGCAAAAATGATGATGTATTGTGCATTTTACAACATGTAGAATTAAAATGTATGACCAACATCCTACCAAAAGTGGGAGGAAAGAATTTGAAGTATAAGAATGAAATAATGCCTTTTGCAGCAACATGGATGTACCTGGAGATTATCATAGTAAGTGTAGTAAGTCAGAGAAAGACAAATACCTTATGATACCACTCATATGTGAAATCTAATTTTTTTAAAAAAATGATACAAATGAACTTATTTACAAAACAGAAACAGACTTACAGATATCGAAAACAAACTTATAGTTACCAAAGGGGAAATGTGGAGGGGAGGGATAAATCAGGAGCTTGGTATTAACATACACACACCACTATATATAAGACAGATAACCAACAAGGACCTACTGTATAGCACAGGGAACTCTACTCAATATTCTGTTATAACCTATATGAGAAAAGAATCTGAAAAAGAATGAAAAAAATATATATATATATGTATATAACCGAATCACTTTTCTGTACACCTGAAACTAACACAACATTGTAAACCAACTGTACTCCAATAAAAATTTTTTTAAAAAATTGATTCTAAAAGAAAAAAATTTTTTGAAGCATAGCACTGTAAGATTATTACACTATACAGGAAGTAATATAATCTTACTTGAAGGTAAACTGCGATAAGTTAAAGATGGATATTGTAAAGCCTAGAGCAACCACTAAAAAAATTAAAGAGATGCAACTAATGACACAAATGGTAGTAATAAAATGAAATCAGAAATATGTGACACAATCCAAAAGAAGGTGGTAAAAGAGGGGAAAGAAAACAAGGAACTGATGGAAAACAGTAGCAAGATGTTAGATTTAAATTCAATCATACTACTAGCTACATTAAATATAAATAATCTAAACAACACAGAAGTCAGAGATCGACAGATTGAACAAGCAGCAAGATCCAACTGTAGGTTGTCTATTTCTTCAAATAAAAAAAAAACGCAAGGCAACTATGAAAATATGTGCATGGAAAAAGAAACTCTTTAAGAGGAATAAACATATTTCAAAGTGAATAAATAGGCCTTCTAAAAATTAAGAATATAATATTTTTTTAAGATTTTTTTTTTGACGTGGACCATTTTTAAAGTCTTTATTGAATTTGTTACAATATTGCTTCTGTTTTATGTTTTGGCTTTTTGGCCAAGAGGCATGTGGGATTCCAGCTCCCCAGCCAGGGATCAAACCCGCACCACCTGCATTGGAAGGCTACGTCTCAACCACTGGACCACCAGGGAAGTTCCAAGAATATAATATTCTTTAGAAAACAAAATGGATAGATTTTAACATATAATCAAAAAGAGAATTAGTGAACAGGAAGAGATTGGAAAAATTATTCAGGAGTCATCATAAAGAAACAGGATAGCTGTGAAAGTGAATTTATGAGAAGTTATAAGAATAGAGTGAGAAAGACTAACATAAATCTAAGTTGATTTCCAGAAAGAGATAAGAGAGAGAATTTGGCAGAGAAAATATTTGATGACAGAACAGTTAAAATTTTCTTAAAATGCAGCACTCAGAGATTCAAGAAGTCTTACAAATCCAAGCAGCATAAATCAAAAGAAATTGACAACCAGATGCTTCACAGTAAAACTGCAGAAGACTAAAGTCAGAGAGGATTTTAATAGTGGTCAGAGGATTGGAAAATTAGACAGACACCTAACTGTTCATCTTTCAAAAAAAAGCCAGGGGCTTCCCTGGTGGCACAGTGGTTAAGAATCCGCCTGCCAATGCAGGGTATACGGGTTTGAACCCTGCTCCAGGAAGATCCCACATGCCGTGGAGCAGCCAAGCCCGAGCGCCACAACTACTGAGCCTGTGCGTCTGGAGCCCACGAGCCATGACTACTGAGCCCGAGTGCCACAACTACTGAAGCCTGTGCTTGTGCTCTGCAGCAAGAGAAGCCACCGCAATGAGAAGCCTGCGCACCGCAACGAAGAGTAGCCCCTGCTCGCCACAACTAGAGAAAAGCCCACGCGTGGCAACAAAGACCCAACACAGCCAGAAATAAAAATAAGTAAATAAATTTATTTTTTTTTTAAAGCCAGATGACAGTGAAATAATAGTCAAAGTACTGAAGAACCAATGTCTCCAAAAATTCTTCGGTTAATATATTTAACAGTGAAATGTTGTAAATATTTTCTTTCAGATTGGGAATTGAGATAAGGGTGCTCGTTTTCACCACTTGTGTTCAATATTATGCTGAAAATTCTAGTCAGTGCAGTAATTCAAGAGGAAAAGTAAAAGCATAGAGTTTCAAAGGGAGACACAAAACTAACATTATTACAGATGGCATGGATGTACACACAGAAAATGCAAAAGAATCTATGGGTAAATTATTAAAATTAACGAGAGCTTAGCAGTGCAGCTGAATATACAGTTAACATACAAAAATGAGTTGCATTTTCATAAACCTGCAGCAAATAGATAAAATGAACTTTTAAAAATGTCATTTCTAGTAATATTTTGAAAATGTACCTAAGATAAATCTAAAAGAAGATGTGGAAAACTTTTATGGAGAAAGCCATAAACATTTTACTACATATTAAAGATGGCCTAAATAAACTGACATGTACATCATATTCCTGGATTAGAGGACTTATTATTGTGAAAGTGTCAATTCTTGAGAAAGAAGAAGGTAGGGAATTGCCCTACCAATTATCAAGTTTACTGTAAAGTTATTGTAATTAAGACAATGTGGTTTGGGCACAGGAATAGACAAACTGTGGAAGAGAATGGAGACGTAGACAATCATTTGATAAATGATAGAGTCGCTATTGCAGTTTAGTGCAGAGTGATTGTGCAGTTCAATGTACCACTGAACCAGTTTCAAGTGGAGAACAGATCTAAATGTGAAAGGTAAAGAACAAAGCTTTAAGAACATCACAAAGGAGAATATCTCTGTGACCTTGAGGGTATTAAAGGATTTTTAAAAAGATTTTCTTTAATGGACAATTTTAAAGGAAAAGTTAATAAATCCAGTTACACTGAAATTAAGAATTCCTCAAACGCTATCATGAAATGGAGTAAAAAAAACAAACTGTAAAGAGGTATTTGCAACACATATTAGCACAAAAGACTAGCATTCAGAATATACTAAGAACACTACTGAATTGATAAATAAAATGAGAAAAAAACAAAGCTGAGCAAAGATAGATAGGTAGGTAGATAGATGATAGATATTACTAAAGAAGAAACTCAAATGACAAAAACATTAAAAGTAATTAACTTCAGGCTTCCCTGGTGGCGCAGTGGTTGAGAGTCTGCCTGCCGATGCAGGGGACACGGGGTCGTGCCCCGGTCCGGGAGGATCCCACATGCTGCGGAGCGGCTGGTCCCGTGAGCCATGGCCGCTGAGCCTGCGTGTCCGGAGCCTGTGCTCCGCGATGGGAGAGGCCACAACAGTGAGAAGCCCGTGTACCGCAAAAAAAAAAAAAAAAAAAAAACTTAATTAGTAATTAGAGAAATGAAAATCATAATCAGATACCATTAAACACCCACCTGTTTTGCAAAATTTAAGAACTGTGGCAATATAAAGTGTAGAAGTGAATCAGTGAGGATTCTTATATACTTTGTTGGGGGTATAAATGGGAATGACTGCTTTGGAAAACAATGTTTCATCACTATTAAACTTGTACATACACTGCAATTTCAGTAATTACTCTCCAACATATATATCCTCGATCAACTCATGTTCGTGAGCACCTGGGTACAAATATAAGAATAATCAAAGCAGATTGTTCTCACTAGCTCCAAACTTAAAACAACCCAAAAGTATATAAACCACAGAACGGTAAATAAAACATGAAACAACCAATGAAAATGAAGGAACTACATCTACACGATTGAATAGCAGAATTATAATGTAGAATAAAAGAAGCAAGTCATAAAAGTATACATACACTATGGTTTCATTGATAGAAAATACAAAAACAGGCAAGACTAAAAAATATTATTTAAGCATGCACACATGGGTGGCAAAGATATTTTTTAAAAAGTGAATAATAGACATAAAATTCAGAGGAATTTTTTTCTTTGCGGAGAAAAGAAGGGAACAGAATTGGGGAGAGGCCTAGAGAAAAATTCTAATATACTCTTAATGTTCTAATTTATAACTTGGTTGACATGTGAAAGGGTGTTTTATTATTAAAAATGTACATATGTATTTTAAATGCTCTTAGGTTTATATGAAAGATTTCAAAAGAAAAAAGGAAAAACAAATTTAAAAAAATAATGAACCTTTACTTGCAGCCAAGATGGAGTAACAGAGACAAGACACTCTACTGCCTGAAACAATGGACCAAAAAATGGACAAAATATATGAAACAATGGTTTCAAAACACTGAACACCAGGCATTGAAGGAAAGTGATCCCTGAGAGGGGAGCCCTACAACTGGCCCAGCTTACTGCTTTGAGAGAATTTCTAGCTGGAGAAATAGAGGAGGGACTCAAGCAGAGCCCAGGAGACTCCCTGAGTTGAGATGTAAGAAAGTCCCGAGAGACAAAAGTGGCCAGGGTTCACAGGACCAAATACCAGAGAGAGGACAGCTGCATGGAGAGAGAACTCCAGAGATCTGCAGAGTCCCCTTTGAGAATTCAGTAGAATTCTGATGAATGCATGCAAGTGAGGAAACCACCCAAGTATGGGCAAAGTACCACCTAAAAGTATCAAACGGTATAACACTGAGTATGGGAAAATTTACACCCCGTAGGATATTTATTGAGGCTCCTCTACGCTAGGCAAGTTAACAAGTATATCTTAGCTTCACAAAAACCTGTGAGATAGATAATACACTCATTTTACAGAAAAGGAAGCTGAGGTTCCAGAAGGGAATAGCTTTTGCAGGATTACAGAACTAGTAAATGTCAGTGCCTCGATCCAAGATTAAGCCTTCTGACCAAAAAACACATGTCTTTTTGCAGTTTGCTGTGCTCTCTCTCCTTGCACCATGGTCTGTGGTTGACAAAATTCAGAATTATCTTTCCTTTATCTTACTTACTGGAAATCTCTCTTCCTTCAGTAATTACTTGAAACTGGCACTCAACACTAACAATGTACGTACTCAAAATTTTTCATAAATGTTGCAGTTTTTCTTCATCCTTTCAAGGTCAACTTTCTTTAGAGAAGGGTTATAGTTTTATTCAAATTATTTTAAAAATGAATTGAGTACCTTCAGGGCACCAGAACAAACTTTGTAAAAACATTTACACAGAGTCTTAAATATTGGGGTTTTGGAAATGATTTTTTTCTACAAAACCCTTTCTGTCTTTAAGAATGTGAGTTAAATCCAGAGGATTTAATTAAGTCATCCCTAAAGTCAGCATCACATTACATCTTGCAAGGTTTGGTGGAATGGATGCATGAAATTCCTAATCGAAGAATCATGGAGTTGGGGATAGTGTGGGCCATCTCAAATGGAGCAATACTGTGAATACAAAATGTCACCTGCCACATCAGTAAACAAAGGCTGTTGCAGCCATCAAGCCATCACATTACAGCTGCCCAGATGATGAGCCCTGAGGGAACTCAGGACGAAAGAACATAGGATACTGGCCCCAGATAGGTGAGGTGCATATCAAAGGAATGATGGCGGTGAGCCCACGTTTTGCATCTTCCCATACAAAGAAAAGCACTAAATTCCCTACCTTGATATATCTGGTTTTCTTTAATTGACAGTAATCTTTTGATTCCAACTACCTGGTCTTTTGCTGCAAAAACTCTTATATATCCTGGCTCCCCCCTTGCCTCTTCGGAACAGTCTCTCAGAATTACCTGAGATGCTGTGTCCCAGGCTTAAGTCCTGAGTTTCGTCTGCCAAGTACAACATGACTCTCAACTTTTAGGTTGTGCATTTTTTTTTCAGTCAACAATACCTAAGGGGTATCCTTAATCTGGATCACTGAATCCTGAAGCTAGACCCCAAATTTCACATTTTTGTTTGTGCAGTTTTCCAGGGGGACTCTAACAGCTTTCTTCAGATTCCCAGTGGAGTCTATGATCCAGTTAAGATAAACTTTTACTCAATACTAGTCGTTCTCAAAGTGTGGTCCCTGGACCAGCAGCAACAGCATCACCTGGGATCTTGTTAAAACTGCAAGTGCTCGAGCTTCACCTGGACCTGCTGAATCAGAAACTCGGAGGGTGGGGCCCAGTGATGCACGTTTTCAGGATCCCTCCAGGCAACTCTGATCCGTGCTCAAGTTCAAGTTTAAGAACACAACTCTCTACTTCCCTTGGATTGGCCTCTGTTCTCATCCAGCTGAAAAGGCTTCCCTTATCTCCTCAGAGACCTCCCTTTTTTTTGACCTTGTTCAAGCTCATCTCTAATTCTACTGAATGGGGAAGTTTTCCAAGCCTGGAGGAACTAAATTCAATTTCTCCCATCATCTGGAAAAAGTCACCTCCCCCAACTCCCACCCTAACACAGGATATTCACATTGTTTCTTAAAAGAAAAATAAATAAATACAGAAACCCAGAATCAAAACTTCAAACCAACCACAAAAAGTACTTGGTGTGTGTTTGGATAATATGTGCATAAATATGTGACATGTTTATTTTATTGTTGTAGAGCTTAAACTTCCGGACTAAAGGAACTATCACTTATATATACTCTTGGGCAACAGAGGAGCTAAAGCATTTTTTAAACACTGGGAAATAGCAAAAATATCCCCAAATCATGATTCTGTCTGATAATCTGCTATAAACTCACAGGGCTAGGTTTAATCGGTATCCCTGGAATTGCCTGCATTTAAAATGTTCATCAAAGGTTGTGTCCCCGTGGTGCTCTAGCTACTGCATGGAATATATGACAACTCTGACCCCTCTTCCCATGGTCGCCTCCCTGTGGCATTCTGTGCATCTGGCTTAGCTTTCCTGGGAAGAAAAACTGAAAACTTTCTTGGTCCTGAGCCATGCTCTCATCTGGGATAAAGATTAAGAAAGTGGAAGGGAGCTTTTGCTCAGATTATAAATGCCAGATGCTGCCAAATTAATGGTCCAACACAGCCACGTGGAGCTTACTTCAAACTTTTGGTTCTCAAACCTCCTCTCTGAAGAATGTGCTGGAAACTGTCAGGAATCACGGAGGAGTGGCCCCCTGCATTCATGAACACTCACTCTAAGATTGCCACCGATAGAGTAAAGGGAAATCCTCAGACTTTATTGTGGTTTATCAGCTTTTATGTAGCTCAGAGCTTCCCAGATTGGACTTCCATACCCCAGGGAACCATGAGAATTGTTCCATGAGGTCACCATGAGGTCACCATGGTGGCTTCAAGCCAAGAGGACATATACCACCATTGACGAAAGGCATTTTGCCTGAGACTTAGTATTGACTGATAGGAAACCACTCAGTCATTATAAATGAAAGAGCTCTTTGATCGTTTTCCTTGCAAAAACTGAGGAAGAGTAAATGGGTCAAAGTTAATGTGTATAAAGTAGCAAAAAGAAATGCGAGTGATAACAAAATAAAAAGGAGAGAAAAAATAGTCCGAGAAGAGAATGTAGAGAGAGAGATTAAGCAGTGAAGAAAGGAAAACAGTGCAACAGAACCAACTGTTTCTAAGCGAATATTTTTAATTACAGTAATAACTTTGAGCAAACCTCCAGGGAAGAAATAGTTATGAAGGGGTCTAAATAAGATTTATCGGATCAGTATTACTGAATTTTTCTTTTGCCTTAAGCTCAAATATGTTTTGGCCAGCACTGTTCCTGAGCCTGTCTTTAGGTAAATTTTTTTTTTGTTTTTTTGCAGTACGCGGGCCTCTCACTGTTGTGGCCTCTCCCGTTGCGGAGCACAGGACGCGCAGGCTCAGCGGCCATGGCTCACGGGCCCAGCCGCTCCGCGGCATATGGGATCTTCCCGGACCGGGGCACGAACCCGCGTCCCCTGCATCGGCAGGCGGACTCTCAACCACTGCGCCGCCAGGGAAGCCCTAGGTAAAATTTTGAAATTTTTTTCAGTTGGATTTTGTTCAAATGGATTTTAATTTTTTTTTAATACTGCATTAAAATATCATTTATCTTGATGACTAAGTTTTTTTGGCACCCCTTAAATTTTTCCGCCAAGGCGAGTGCCCTATTTGTCTTACCCTAATGCTGGCCCCATAGGGCATACCGTTCTTCAGATTTTGATTGGGTACTGTCAGAAGAGATGGAGAAATAAAGGTACTTCTTTCAAGTGGAAAGTCTACTTAAGTGTCTGGGTTCAGCCGAATGTAGACTTTGAGGCTGGAAGTTCTCTTGGGAAGATATTTTCACAAATTATGGGGTTGGAGAAATGCTTGTACCTTGAATTAGACGTGAAGACTTATTCTGAATAAAGTTTCTTCCATTTACATCATCTAGCAAAAGCCAGGCAAACACTCTTCTCATGGTTATCTCTTGCTCTGTCACAAACATAAGGCACTAAAGTGAAACCAAACACTTGTCCTGCCAAGTCTGTTGAGAAAGGCAAACCAGAAACATAGCAACTCCCAGGTTTAAACTGCAGTGTGAACCTGACAAGATTCTCCCTGGAGTAATTTAAGAAGGTTCAAGAAACACATGCTTTGAATGTTTATCTGTTCATGTGGGAAAGGATATATAGATCTGGGTTCATACATATTAAGTCTGGATCTGTAGACTCCATCAGGAGACCACAGAAATGCATTTGGATGAAGAAAATCCTTGTAGAATGAAAGTAAAGTAACTGACTTGAGAAAATCGGATCTCATGCTACCTTTAAAGAAAACTACAATGGTATGTTCATATTGCAAAGGTGGGTGACTGTGAATTTTGGTACATGCAGTTAACAATAACAGTTTTTATTATCTTGTTATCATTTGTGAAGGGAGAGCAGAGTATTAGGCATTTTACTTATGTTGTTATTTTTATACTCATAATAACCATGAATGGGAGACTGTACTATCTGCATTTTCCATGTGAGGAAACTGAAGCTTAGAAAAGTGATCTGCCCACAGCCAAACCGAGCCGTTTGTGAGTTGTGGGTGGAGCCAGATTTTTAACCTGAGTATCTAATTCCAAAGTCACCGCGTTTCCCTCTAAACCAGGGGTATACAGACTACAGACCACATGCCAAGTCTGCTGTGCCACCTCAGTCTGCAAACTAAGAATGGTTTTTATATCTTTAAATGGTTGACAAAAATCAAAAGAAGAATGTTATTTTGTAAAATGTGAAAATTACATGAAATTCAAATTTCAGTGTCCATAAGTAAGATTTTATTGGAACACTGCCACACCCACTCATCTCCTTGCTATCTGTGCTGCATTCACACTACAATGGCAGAGTTAGGTAGTTGCTACAGAGCCTGTACAGCCTACAGCCTAAAATATTTACTATCGGGTCCTTTAAGATGACGTTATCCTAAGTTGGTAGTAACATTTTTTTTAAAGGTCATTTTTTTTAAATCCCAGCAAAAAATTAAATAATCCAATCGAAAAATGGGCAGAAGAACTAAATAGACATTTCTTCAAAGAGGACATACAGATAGCCAACAGGCACATGAAAAGGTGCTCAACATCGCTAGTTATTGGAGAAATGAAAATCGAAACTACAATGAGATACCACCTTGCACCCGCTGGAATGATCATCATTAAAAAGTCTACAAATAACAAATGCTGGAGAGGGTGGAGAAAAGGGAATTCTCCTACACTGTTGGTGATGTAAGTTGGTACAGCCACTATGGAAAACAGTATGGATGTTCCTCAAAAAAATAAAAATAGAATTACCATACGACGCAGCAATCCCACTCCTGGGCATATATCTGGACAGAACACGAATTCAAAAAGATACATGCAACCCTATGTTCATAGCAGCACTATTCTCAATAGCCAAGACATGGAAACAACCTAAATGTCCATCAGCAGATGAATGGATAAAGAAGATGTGGTGTATTTACACACACACACACACAATGGAATACTACTCAGCCATAAAAAAGAATGAAATAATGCCATTTGCAGCAACATGGATGCAACTAGAGATTATCATACTTAGTGAAGTAAGTCAGAAAGAGAAAGACAAACACCATAAGATATCACATAGGTGGAATCTAAAATATAACACAAATGAACTTATCTACGAAACAGAAACAGACTCACAGACATAGAGAACAGACTTGTGGTTGTCAAGGGGGAGGGGGGTGGGAGAAGGATGGAATAGGAGTTCGGGATTAGCAGATGCAAACTATTATATATAGGATGGATAAACAACAAGGTCCTACTGCATAGCACAGGGAACTATATTCAATATACTGTGATAAACCATAATGGAAAAGAATATTTTTAAAAAAGTATGTATATATGTGTGTGTGTGTGTGTGTGTGTGTAACTGAATCACTTTGCTGTACAGCAGAAATTGACACAACACTTAAATCAACTGTACTTCAATAAAAAAAAAAAAATCCCAGCATTAGCAGGTTTTTTTCCCACTATAGATATAACCAGTACTCCTGAACCACATCTCTGCTCTGCTCCTACAAGAGTTAAACCTCCCTGCTCACACCTCCAGCCTACAAGGGAAAGCTCGTTCCTACCATAACATTCTACCAATCAGATCAAGTTACTTTCTTCTTTAATTTAATTCCCATCTACACGGAATAGAACAATCTAAACAAGCATAGATGTGACTGCTGGTTTCTTGATAAGTCATGAATTTTCGCCAATCCCATGGCTGATTACAGGAATTACAACGAAGCCAAGAGAGATCACATTTAAGCAGCAGCAAGAGAATATTTTTTCAAGCTGTATAATTCTACGAATAAAGAATAACAAAATTATGGCAAGGTAAACACCACCACACCACAATGCAAACACGACGAAGATACTACAGCAAAATTCTCTGTCTACATATCTAGTTTTTAAGGCCTTCTTCCAAAGGATTCCTGCTGCCTACATTTCCTCTGACATCACTCTGCTGACTTGGCATCCCAGACATCATTGTGCAAAATGTTCTGGGAATCCAACAGTCAGTTCTCAGCATCCTAGATCTAGCCCCTGAGCGTTATTCATAATGCTGGTGTCATCACCAGGAGCCAATTGTACGCCCATAATCCCCTTCAAACAGTGGGAGGAAGAAAAGTGAAGAAATGTCAGTCCCAGGCACATCAAAGGTAAAGCTAAGAGGGATGCTGTAGTTCACAACAATGATGGGTAGGAAGACTGTTTCTCTAGCTCTTGTCCTGACTCAGAGAAGCTTCCGTGGGTTCTCCATGAGTGCTTTCCAGTGGTGCCCTCCAGCTCACAATTTTTTTTTTAATGACTCTTGCCATCCACTAAAGGAATTTATTGAACAGTAATGAAGTATTATTAACAGGGCTGGTAGAATGCTCTTCCTTGGCTAATGAAATACAGGTTTGTAGACCAATATAAATTTTCTTAGGTAGAAATTCTATTTCTTTGCCTGATCGTCAGTGGTTTAAGTTTTCCCCCCTCATCTTCAGCCTTCGTTAAATCATCTTTTCATAGGGAAAATATTCTCAGCGACCTAAGCACACAACCAACTTTCCATGAAAATGAAGTCCATTTCTCCATTCCCCCCACTCCCAGATTTCTGACACGTTTAATATTTTCTAGAGTCTGCCAAAGTCCAGGGAGTGCCAAAAATACCTCATGCACCAATCTGGTTTTCAGAACGACCTGATATGACGCAGTTGAATTTTGACAGGCTAGCAGAAAGGAAATGACTTAAATCAGAAGCAGGCTTGGTTTAAAACTGTCTTGTCTGGTTGTTTTCTTTTTTTCCTAGATGGTTCCAGAAAAAATAAATACGATTCTTGTGATCGCCTACTTTGGAAATTGTTTTTTCCCTTCTTTGTCATTCTTTGTGTGAATCTCAATGGACCGCTGAAGAGAATTTTCCAAGAGCAAAGGAAAGAGAAGAGCCAATGAAAAGACTCAGTTTGCTCTTACTAACCTAACTCTTTTTCACTTGTGGGTGAGCTGTTGAGTCAGCCAGTAATAGGATCATTGTTAAAGACTTACCGGGTTCCTAGACCTCAGGAAAATAATCTCCTTTAGTCTAGAACAAAGACCAGTTTGCAAAGTTCTCTTTAGGACTCTTGAGAACTAAGCCAAAAATAACTTAGATAAGTGGTTCTGGACCAAACCTTTAAAATTTAAAGTACTTAGGAAGGGCTTCCCTGGCAGCACAGTGGTTAAGAACCCACCTGCCAATGCAGGGGACACGGGTTTGAGCCCTGGTCCGGGAAGATCCCACATGCTGCGGAGCAACTAAGCCCATGCACCACAACTACTGAGCCTGCGCTCTAGAGCCCTCGAGCCACAACTACTGAGCCCACGTGCCACAACTACTGAAGCCCGCTCACGTAGAACCTGTGCTCGGCAACAAGAGAAGCCACCGCAATGAGAAGACCGCGCACCACAATGAAGAGCCCCTGCTCGTGGCAACTAGAGGAAGCCCGTGCGTGGCAACTAGAGGAAGCCCGTTCGCAGCAACGAAGACCCAACGCAGCCAAAAATAAATAATTTATTAATTTAAAAAAATAAAGTACCTAGGAAGAAAAACAAGCTTTAAAAAAAAGACAAATCCCAAGGAGAGCAAAGATAACCCTTTAAAATGTGGGAAGGAGCTGAGTCAGACCCTGTCAGCAAGCTTCACTGAGGCCTGGGGACTTGTAGCAACACGATTTTTTTTTTTTAAACTTACACAGCAACTTTGATCCAAGGATCTCAAAGTCTTCTACAAAAGTCAGATCTCCTAATGTTCCATTCAAGGGGGGGTGAGTCGAGGGGGTTGTTTCCCTAAAGCGGGGTTTCTCCTCCTTGGCACTACTGACATTTTGAACTGGGTAATTCTTTGTTGTGGGCCCACCCTGTGCTATCTGGGACGTTTCGCAGCCTCCCTGACCTCTACCCACTAGATGCCAGTAGCACCACCATCCCTTCCCCTGCTGGTGACAACCAAATATGTCTCCGGTCCTTGCCATGTGGTCCTTTGGGGGACAAAATGGCCCCCAGTTGAGAAGCACTGTTCTAAATGGAAAAATCAAGGCACGGAGCAGTCAATGAACACAAGTAATAGTGTCCAGCCAAAAAGCAGTCACTTAACTGGAAAAAGAAGATGATGACTCCCAAGTCCCAAGCATAAGACCCTGACAGCCACTTTACCCCACCCCACAGGAAACTCACTGAGACCCTAATTTATTCCTTGAGTTGGTTAGTTCTGAAAACACATCCACTAAGACTGAGCTGTCAGTATTCATTTGCCCTCTTGCTGCACTGAATCCTTGGCTGGGTTGAATATGTCTGGTTGGTGTTCTCCTCCTGGGGAGTCACTAAGTCAGTTCTGAGACTAATTGCACTCTCAAGGAGAGCAAGTCCGTATAGCATGAAATGGACCAGAAGCAACCCTGTAACTGTACGTGTGGAATCGTTTATAGCTTAAAGCCTTTACTAAGAGCAGAGCTGCTTGTGTGCAGGATTGGGTGGGATGAGACCACAGGATGACTGAGCCGAGCAGACAAATGCTTTCAGATGTTGTTATCTGATAAGTCAACTACATTAATTTTATTAATGTATTAATGTTGTTATCTGATAAGTCAACTACATTAATTTTCGTCAGAGCATTGCTTGGAAATGACTGCAACATGGACTTCCGTCAATTGATTTACTTAAACAGAACATGTCATTTGCATACACGTTTTTTTGATATGTCAGTGCCCGTCTCTTGTTAAATTATAAGAAGCCTGTCCCCTCCCTCCTCTTCATTCACATCGGTGTGTGAACTTGTTGCTCTCCCCAGGTGAGTCAGCGAAGTCAGGTACAGATTAATTTGAACAATAAACCACCTCAAGCATTTTGGGACTAGAGACAGGTGTAAGAAATTATTTTTAAAACAAACTCTGCAAGACACACAAGAGAAACGGGCTGGCATGCTGGTGTAACTATTACGCAAAGCTGGGTATAAGTCTCCACCACTCAGCTCTATATCATGCAATGAGTATATGTCGAGAGCCCACTGGCTCCAAGGCCCTGTGCTGATGCTATGGAGAATACAAGAACGCCCACAGTCAGGCTCTGATTTGATTTTTTTTTTTTTTTTTGCATAGGCTAACAGATAAACTATTGCATATGCATAAGTAATTATCCTGTGAGGCAGAAGGTAATCAGTGCCTTAAAGAGGAACAGGCAAAGTGTCTGTTTTTGGCATTCACAATTTTGGGTCTCATTATACCACAGAGAATTAAGTTTTCATCATGAGAGGGCAGCTGGGATAGAGTAAAAGGAGCCCTAAATTTAGGGTCCCAAAACATCTGGGCTGAATCCTGGGTTTTTTCATTCTCTAGACGCACACCTCTGAGCATGTCATTGTACATCACCTCTCTGTGCCTCCATTCCTTGTCTATAAAAAGAGAACAGGAGTGCCTCAAAGGGTTACTGTGAAGAGCACAACTTTTGTTAAACTTTCAGATGAATATTATAATTTCTAGGGCTAGGATTTAATCACAGCTATTATTCATTTACTACTTACTTTGTGCAAAGTGCCTTCATATATTATCTTTACCCTAGACAACAGTCCTATGAGATAGCATCATTCATTTTCCTTTTATAGATAAGGAAATTGAAGGTCAGAGAGGTTAAGTGATTTCTCTGAAGTCACACAGCTGGCATCCAACAGACTCTTGAGTCAATTGAACCTAGGTCTATTGAACTTGAGAGCGTGCATAATTTCCACATCACGAGGCTGCCATTTCACCATAGTCCCTATTTTGCATGAAATAACAGAAAGTATAAATAAATGAGTTAATATGGCACCTGATAAAATATGGGGATTGATAAAATAACCATCAAGGAAAATCTTGGTTTACCATATTTCAAGAAAACAAACAAACAAATACAAGTTACCCTCAACAAGATTCTTAAGAAAATGAGACAAAACACATGTCCTTTCCCTGTTTCAATGCAGGAGCAGAATGAGGGCCTGAAAACGTCAGGAGATTTTCTGGGTTCATGATTGAACTCAGAACCTAGCATGCCTCTCTCACCCCAAAAGAAAGATAGGACCAGCCTGTCAAACTGTGTTCTCCTCAAGAAACAAAGACATTTTCTTCTTGGCAGACTACAGTAGGACATATGAGGTAGAAATCATCTATTCTTATGCTTTTCAGATTGAGAATGGTGCTTTTCTGGGAGAAAACAGGGAGACACAGAAACATGAACAATAATGAAGGCCAATAGGATTTAGAGAGACTCCTCCAGTAGAAAGTATTCTATTATGGGCTGTCTACATAGAGCCATCTCATTTAATCCTTAGGACCACGAGATGTGAGGCACAGGCTATATCACTATTTTGCAGACGAGAAAACTGAGGTGTAATGACCCTTGTGTTTTGCCCAAGGTGTCTCTGGAGTAATCGCTGGTGTTGCTTTATGAGAACCGGCCGCCATCAACACAGGAGTGTGTCCTCTCTGCCCAACCCCTGCCCCCAACCTGGGCCTGCCTTATTCCCTGAGCACAGGCTCACTTCCCAATCCCCTGCTCTGCTCACCCTCCATCAGGCACACGGGGGTCACCAGCTGGAATGTAAACCAGCACAGACAGTATTTCCAATGACCTATGACCTTTGAACTGACCATAATTTGACAGCCAACTCTCAGATATCTGCAAAAGGTTTGCATGTCTCCTTGGCAAACTCCAGCCACAAATGTGTTCCCCCAATACAAGGGAATCATTCCCACCATGGAAGGGAATCTTCATCTCCACTTAAGCAAAGAATTAGGAAGATAAATCTTTAAGAAAAAAGGAATCACATGATGTCTCCCAAGCCAAAGAGAAAGCCATTCGTTTTGGATGATCTATTGCCCTCCTCCATTAAGGCAGATCAATGGGGTTACCTAGAATCTCTAACCTCACACCAGTACTGAAGACTAGGTATTAGTCTACTTTTATAAATGATGAAAATAAGTCTCAGAGGTTAAGCAGCTTGCCTCAGGCCATCCAGGTGGTAGGTACCAGCACTGAGGCTCTTCACCCCCGCTTACCTTTGTAAGGCACTCTCCTCCCAATAAAACAAACAGCAGAGTGAAATGAAGGGGAAATACTCCTTCTCTTTAAAAGCATGATTAAAAACAGTTAAAACTTTTGGCTCCATTATCCAGCCTTACACCTTGCTGGCTACCTACAGTGACTGTTACATTTTATTCCGGCCTGGTTATCTAGTAACTTTCAGGCCCCTGTCAAATGTCTCGGTTCATTAACTAAAGAATACTATTAATATTACCTCCAATATTCAAGAAGCAGATTGGTTCAAAATCCTGATTCTTCAGACAGATACTTACTGCTGCTGCAGGTCCAAAAGGACAGAGTCATCTGTGCCCACATACTTTGTTACCTGCTGAAGTTCTTCCCTACTCTGCAGAGCTGGGCAGGCGCAGCCCCTCTGGCTGTGCCTAGTTAAGTAATTAAGACTTACCCTAGAAATAGGTTTTCTGAGGCCAGCGGTCTCCACTTTTAATCTACGATAGCAAAACCCGGAGGGCTTGTTAAGACATGGGTTACTAGGCTCTGCGCACAGAGATGTTGAGTCAGTACATCTGGTGTGGGGCCTGAGAACTGGCATTTCTTTCAAGTTCTCTGGTGATGCTGATGCAGATGGTCTGGGGACCACATTTATCTTAATTAATTAATTAATTAATTTTGGCTGCACTGGGTTTTCATTGCTGTGCGTGGGCTTTCTCTAGTTGCAGCGAGCGGGGGCTACTCTTCGTTGGGTGAGTGGGCTTCTCATTGCATTGGCTTCTCTAGTTGTGGAGCATGGGCTCTAGGCACGCGGGCTTCAGTAGTTGTGGCACGTGGGCTCAGTAGTTGTGGCTCACGGGCTCTAGAGCGCAGGCTCAGTAGTTGTGGCGCAAGGGCTTAGTTGCTCCTTGGCATGTGGGATCTTCCCGGACCAGGGCTCGAACCCACGTCCCCTGAATTGGCAGGCGGATTCTCAACCGCTGCGCCACTAGGGAAGTCCCTGGGGACCACATTTTGAGAATCACTATTATAGGCCCCCACTCAGACCGTGTCCCCAGGGTTCTCTGTCTCCAGATGCAGGAGGACACAAGACAAATTCAAGGCAAGAGCGGAGCGTGCTTCTGCACCAGGGCAAGAACTGCTGGTCGGTCTCCCTTTCCCAGGGCCCTACTCAGTTCCTTCTAGGACTTCCAAAGGCCCAAGGGGCCCTTCTGATTGACAAGTACTTCAGTCCCACCTCTTTGAACCAGCCTGGTAAGAAAAAAAAAAGGGAAGAAAAACACAATTGAAAGGACGATCTGAGGAGCAAAATAAGTCCCCCTCCCCTCCCAAAGAGGACTCTAAGCAGTAGCAAAAGTGTTAGCCTCCTTGTCCCTCCCCCAGAAACTCTCCTCCTTAGTATCATGGCCCAATGATTGACCTTCCTCTCTGTGTGGGGAGCTAGATTAAGCTTAGATGTGTCACTCTCAAGGTTTACAGTCTCCTGCTGTGTCAGACAAACTACATTTCACAAATTACCATAAAATAAAGGAATTGATACATCTACTAAAAATATTCTTCCAGAAGTTTTATTTGACCCTCCCAAAGAAACATGCACAAAAACGAATCAACACATCTGCACACGACAACTCCCCAGTTATCTTTTCTCTTTAGAGAAAGAAAACCTATAGTTTCCAAAAGTGCTTTTAGCCGTGCAAATTAGAGAGGTTGGAGTTAATTCTATAACATATTAGATGGTTGCTTGGATAACGATTGATTTTTTTCTTTACCTCAAATGACATTCAATTAAAGAACATGTATAAGTCATCAGCTGTTCCCAGCTTGAATGATAATTTATAAAGTTTTAGGGGTGAGAACATATAAAATATTTTGCGCTTGGAAGATGTGTTACAGGCTGAAATGTTTGTAGGAAATACCCTCTCCGTGAAGAATTCCTGCTCCAAAATGCCTTGATTAATTACCATAAACAGCTTTGAGGAAAAAGGGCGCAGCATCTCACAACTGGTAGGACACTGGCAGGGTTCGTTGGAAACTCCAACGCAAGCCAAACCCAGAGAAGCCAGGCCCCTTCCGTTCAGGGCTGCTCCAGCTCAGGGAAACACCTTGGGCTGGGGACAGCTCTGGAAAGGCTCTGCTCTAGTTGGCACTGAACCGAAGTCCATTTCTTCTTCTGTTCCCAGATCCCCCGAGAGAATGAGTCAGCTTCAGGGCCCTGAAGGTGTGGGCCGTAGCTGAGACCTGGAGGACCCTTTCAAGAATAACCCCAGTGCCCTGCCAGCTCTTCACTGTGAGACTGCCCTTCCAGAATTCCAAAATGGAACGAAGCATTACAGAAAAGAAATAATAGTATTTACTGAAAGTATCCTGCTGAGATTTTTTTTTTTAACATACATTATTTTATTTAGTTCTCACATTAAACCTGCGAGACAGGGATTATCGCCTCTTTTGTTACACATGGGGAAAAAAGCGTGCTCCGGGAGGTTAAGCCATATGCCCAGTACCACACAGCACATTTGTGCCAGAACTAGGATAAGGACAAGAGCCTGTCTTGTCTACCAGATCCCTCTCATTATCCACAGGAAGAGGAAAAATTCAAAACAGGTCTATAATACTTACTTAAAGCCATTCAGACATTGAGTGGGAAATAAGCAGTTAGCAGGTTTTCTTCAATGTCAAGGAGTGATTCCTACCACCAGGTCCTTGGGCAACATTTTGAAGTAGGTAATGTTGGGTTTACAACATTCCCATCCCCCAGACTCCCTCTCCTACCACCCAGGGCCTGAATTACCCCTGCTGTTAGAGTCCTTCCAGCTCCTGGAGTTTTCCAGAACCCTGTATGTGGTCTCTCATTCGGTGTTATAAAGACCGTGTAATAGTACTAGTGTCTCCTCTACAAGAAAAACAAAACAAAACAAAACCATCTATAACAGACAGGCAAACATCTCTTGCTTAAAAATGAACCTTTCCCTTCCCACCACCAACCTCTTGTCAATATTTCCAAATGCTTCCATACACCCGGGCTCAACTTGTGAAATGAGAGTAAAAATTAAAATGTACCTGAGTAAAATAATTTGTATCACTGAAATGAGAAACGGGTTCAACTCTTCCAAGAGAGATCTGTATTTTAGAACTCCCAGTGAATTTCTAATGCTATGTGGGGAATTTTATGAGCTGGGAGGTTTATCTAGATGTTTTCCTTCCCGATTCACTCACTTTTCACTTTCATTCCCCAAGCGGTGAGAGGACTGCTTACATAGGTATCACCCATACGAAAGTTTGTCAAATCAGGTTTAACATAACCAGGTTTTGACTTGGTGAGCCTTCCTGCTGCTGCGGTTTCTCCCAAATAAGGAGACTGAATCTTTCGATGAACAATCTTCTACCTAGAAATGGAATCATGCCAAGAACACCCACTGGAGTCAAGGCAGCCATGGGACTTCCCCAAATTCCAGAAGAATTGAATGGTGTAGTTTCCTCCCTCAAATACTTCTTTAAATACTTATGTCACCAAAATATTACATCACCAAACTTTTAAATTTTTTATGCAAAGTAGTCAAAATATTCTTCGTTCAGACATGCTACTTGCTTAGGATTTTTGAATAGCTGGTAAGACCTGTCTTGCTTATTAGCATCAGAGCACACACAGCTAGAGCCAGAGAAACTCTGAGAAACTGTAATGTTAAACTGGATATTTACTTTTGAAGCCAGTGTTACATAACGTTTTCTCTCACTCATTACTGTTTTTTTAATTTAACATCTTTATTGGAGTATAATTGCTTTACAATGTTGTGTTAGTTTCTGCTGTGTAACAAAGTGAATCAGCTATACATATACATATACTTCCATATCCCCTCCCTCTTATGTCTCCCTCCCACCCTCCCTATCCCACCCCTCTAGGTGGTCACAAAGCACCGAGCTGATCTCCCTGTGCTATGCGGCTGCTTCCCACTAGCTATCTATTTTACGTTTGGTAGTGTATATATGTCCGTGCCACTCTCTCACTTCATCCCACCTTACCCTTCCCCCTCCCCGTGTCCTCAAGTCCATTCTCTACATCTGCATCTTTATTCCTGTCCTGCCCCTAGGTTCATCAGAACCTTTTTTTTTTTTTTAGATTCCATGTATATGTGTTACCATATGGTATTTGTTTTTCTCTTTCTGACTTACTTCACTCTGTATGACAGACTTTAGGTCCATCCACCTCACTACAAATAACTCAATTTCATTTCTTTTTATGGCTGAGTAATATTCCATTGTATATATGTGCCACATCTTCTTCATCCATTCATCTGTTGGTGCCACAACTTCTTTATCCATTCATCTGTTGATGGACACTTAGGTTGCTTCCATGTCCTGGCTATTGTAAATAGTGCTGCAATGAACATTGTGGTGCTTGACTCTTTTTGAATTATCGTTTTCTCAGGGTATATGCCCAGTAGTGAGATTGCTGGGTCATATGGTAGTTCTATTTGTAGTATTTTAAGGAAGCTCCATACTGTTCTCCATAGTGGCTGTACCAAGTTACATTCCCACCAAGAGTGCAAGAGGGTTCCCTTTTCTCCACACCCTCTCCAGCATTTATTGTTTGTAGATTT